>NC_087206.1:82888016-82915516 GCF_015104395.2 Macrobrachium nipponense
TTATTATTATTATTATATCATTGTTGTCATGTGTATCTTTTCTTACGTTGTTATGATTAATGAAATGCAGTTATTAATGTTATCATGAGTATTATCAGTTACCAGTATTATTATTATAATTGTTGTTGTTTTTCTGGAGTGTATCTTCTCTTATGTTATTATTGCGTGTACCTTCTCCTATGTTTTTATGACTAGTTAAATGCAGCTATCATTTTTAGTTTCCACAATTATTATTATTATTATTGCTCTATCACAGTCCTCCAATTCGACTGGGTGGTATTTATAGTGTGGGGTTCCGGGTTGCATCCTGCCTCCTTAGGAGTCCATCACTTTTCTTACTATGTGCGCCGTTTCTAAGATCAAACTCTTCTGCATGAGTCCTGGAGCTACTTCAGCGTCTAGTTTTTCCAGATTCCTTTTCAGGGATCTTTGGATCATGCCCAGTGTTCCTATGATTATGGGTACAATTTCCACTGGCATATCCCATATCCATCTTATTTCTATTTTCAGGTCTTGATACTTATCCATTTTTTACCTTTTTTTCTCTTCAACTCTGGTGTCCCATGGTATTGCGACATCAGTGAGAATGAGTGATACTTTCTTCTTGGTTTTATCAATCAACGTCACGTCTGGTCTATTTGCACGTATCACCCTATCTGTTCTGATACCATAGTCCCGGAGGATCTTTGCCTGATCGTTTTCTAGCACGCCTTCAGGTTAGTGCTCGTACCACTTATTACTGCAAGGTAGCTGGTGTTACTTACACAGTCTCCAGTGGAGGGCTTTTGCCACTGAATCATGCCTCTTTTTGTACTGGTTCTGTGCAAGTGCCGGACATTCGCTTGCTATGTGGTTTATGGTATTTTTCGTATTGCACTTCCTACATATGGGAGAGATGTTATTTCATCTATCGTTCTTTGGACATATCTGGTTCTTAGGGCCTGATCTTGTGCCGCTGTTATCATTCCTTCAGTTTCCTTCTTGAGATCTCCCCTTAGTAGCCATAGCTATGTGCCATTGCTGGCTAGTTCTTTAGTCTGTCTCATGTATTGTCGGTGCATTGGTTTGTTGTGCCATTCCTCTGTTCTGTTGGTCATTCTCCTGTCTGTATATTTCTGGGTCTTCGTCTACTTTTATCAGTCCTTCTTCCCATGCACTCTTGAGCCACTCGTCTTCACTGGTTTTCAGATATTGCCCCAGTGCTCTGTTTTCGATGTTGACGCAGTCCTCTATGTTTAGTAGTCCCCTCCTTCCTTCCTGTCGTGTTATGTATAGTCTGTCCGTATTTGCTCTTGGGTGCAGTGCTTTGTGTATTGTCATATGTTTCCTCGTTTTCTGGTCTATGCTGTGAAGTTCTACCTTCGTCCATCCACTATTCTTGCGCTGTATCTGATTACTGGCACTGCCCATGTGTTTATGGCTTTTATCGTATTTCCGGCGTTGAGTTTTGACTTGAGTATCGCCTTCAGTCTCTGTATATATTCTTTCCTGATCGTGTCTTTCATCTCATGGTGTTATTCCCAGGTATTTGTATCCCGTCTCATCTATGTGTTTGATGTTGTTCCCATCTGGTAGCTTTATCGCTTCAGTCCTTAATACTTTGTCCTTTTGTATGTTGACTAAGGCACAATTTTCTATTCCAAACTCCATCCTGATGTCCCCAGATACAATCGTTACAGTCTGGATTAGGGTATCTATTTCCTTGATGCTCTTACCATACAGCTTGATGTTGTCCATGAACATCAGATGGTTAATTCTGTTGCCTCTTTTCCTGAGTTGGTACCCAGCATCCATCTTCTGCAGTACTTTTGTCATGGGAATCATGGCTACTACGAAGAGTAGTGGGGACAGTGAGTCACCCTGAAAGATCCCTCTCCTGATATTAACCTCTGCTAGTCTTATTCCAGAGCTTGTAAGTATTGTATTCCAGTCGCGCATTGTATTTTTGAGGAAGCTGATGGTGTTTTCCTCTGCCCCATACATTTTCAGGCATTCTATTAGCCATGTGTGTGGTATCACGTCGAAGGCTTTCTTATAGTCTATCCATGTCATGCTTCTCTTAAGTTGGTTTTCCTTCTCCTACTGTTCTTCATTACCATTTTGTCTATCAGGAGCTGGTCTTTTGTACCCTTACACTTCCTTCTGCAGCCTTTCTGTTGGTGGGGGATGGCGTTTGTATCCTCTAGGTAGTTGTAGTTGTATAGCCTTTCACTGATGATACCTGTTAGTAACTTCCACATTATTGGTAGGCAGGTGATAGGCCTGTAGTTACAGGTTATATTTCCCTTACTCTTGTCTTTCTGTACTAAGGATGTTCTTCCTGTCGTCATCCATTTGGGCGTATGGTGATTTGTGATACAATGTTGGAGTTATTCTGCTATTCGTGGGTGTAGGCCTTGAAGTTTTAGAGCCAATATCCATGGACTTCATCGAGACCTGGGGCTTTCCAGTTGGGCATTTTCTTTAGGTGGTGTCTGATTGTGTCTGTCGTGATGTCAGTGGATCTTTGTTTTATTATTATTATTATTATTATTATTATTATTATTATTATTATTATTATTATTATTATTATTATTATTATTTATATATTTTATTATTATTATTATGACTGTGTATCTTCGCGTATGTTCTGATGATTAGTTAAATGCGGTTGTTAATGTTAACAAGATTATTATCAGTTACCAGTATGATTATTATTATTATATTGTAGTCGTTATTGCTGTTCTGTGTATCTCCTCTTATGTTTTTATGATTAGTTAAATGCAGTGATTATTTTTTGTTGCCAGTATTATTATTATTATTATTATTATTATTATTATTATTATTATTATTATTATTATTATTATTATTATTATTATTATATTGTTGTGTGTGTCATCTCCTATTATTCCTCATATATGTACTTTACTTTAATTCTGCAGACCATTCTTAAGCCGCCAGATCCCAACCTTCATTAACATATGCAAAGTTCTTCTTGTACGTGATGTCATGTCCGTGCGCGCACGAGCAAATCCGCTTACGATTCGGGAACTCAACGACTACGCTCTAAAAGGGACGGAATTCTTCTTCTTCGTCTTCTTCGTCTCCTTCTTCTTCTTCTTCTTCTTCTTCTTCCATCTTTCAATTCCTTTTTTTATCACCGTAGATATATGACCATCCTCAAGGAGGGGAGAGAGAGAGAGAGATGGGTGTAGAGGAAAGGTTATTTAATGTGGATTTAGAGCGGACATATTTTCGTAGCCATCAGCCGCCAATCAGGAGTCAGCTTCGTCCCATCATAATTAAGGCTGCGAAACCCCATCCCTCAACGGCGTTCGGATGCTCGGGTTCGACTCCGGCTTCGGCTGAGTCTTCGACGTCCAACGGCTTTCTCTTTGGATCTGAAATGTTGTAGGTCGTAAAATGTTTGTTTATGAGGTTTTAAAGGTTAATGGGTATTTTAAAGGTCGTCTTTTTGCATTATTTGACCTTTCGCAATATTTGGTCGTTTGCAAAATTTTAATTTTTTTTCTACAATTTTTGTTTTATTTCCATTTTTCTTGGGATTTGAAATCGGCTAAATTTTACGTCATTAATTTTGCAAATCGGTTATTTTTCATTGTTTTTCCACATTTTTCCTTTTACATGTCGAAACCATTGAAACCATACAATTATATTTTTCCGAACAGTTTAATTAATTTTTTATTTTGTATAGTTTTTGTTTATTTTTTGCCTTTTTCTACTTTTGTTGGTATAAACTTTTTTATAATATTATTATTAATTTTTACCTTTTCTCAGTAGTAAAACGTTTTCATTTTTATCTACTTTTTCTTTTTTCAGTAAGAAAATTTTATAAATTTTTTATTCAATTTTTTTTCTCGGTCGGGAGTAGTTTTATTTTCTATTATTTTTTCTTTTTTCATTTCTCAATAGGAAAAAATATTATTTTTGTATTTACATTTTCTTTTCTCAGTAAAAAAAATTATATTTACTTATAATTTTCTTTTCTTAGAAAAAAATGTTTTTATTTTTTATTTTCTCAGTAGGAAAAAACGTATTATTATTTCTTCTTAATTCATCATTTTCTTTTCTCAGTAGAAAAAAAAAGATTTTATTTTCTTATTTTCTCAGTAGGTAAAAATACTCATTTTTATTCATGTTTTCTCGTCTCCATAGGCATTTTTTATTCCCTCAATAGTAAAAAAAAATATTATTTTGTAGTTATCGTTATCTTTCCCCAGTAGGAAAAAACAAGGGTTTTTAAATTTCATTTGCTCTGCTGGAAAAAAAACCATTAATATATTTATCTTTTTATTTTCACGGTAGAAAAAAAGACGAAAGATTTTTTTCATTATTTTCTCAGTAGGAAAAAAAAGTATTGTATCTTTTTTGTACATATCTTTTTCTTTTCTCAGTAGGAAAAAGAAGTATTATTTCTTTTTTTACATATATTAATCTTTTCTCAGTGGGAAAAAAGTATTATCTCTTATTTACATACCTTTTTTCTGTTCTCAGTAGGAAAAAGTATTATTTCTTTTATTACATATCTTTTATCTTTTCTCAGTAGGAAAAAAGTATTATTTCTTTTCTTACATATCTCTCTCTTTTCTCAGTGGAAAAAAAAAAGTATTATTTCTTTTCTTACATATCTTTTTCTTTCCTCAGTAGAAAAAAAAAACAAATGACAAACAGACCGAGCAGGATTTGACGCTACGCTGAAGTGTACAATGTCTCCCGGAGAAAGCCAGTCCACAATTATTAGCTACGTCTGCAGAGATATTAAGAGGTGCTATTATTATTATTACTAATTCTGTCTGCCTCTAGAATATACGACCATCTTCTTTGTTCGCCTCATTTGCATACGTGCCTCCCCCTTCCCCCTCCCCCTCCCCTCCCTTACCCATACCCCCCCACCCCGCCTTCCTAGAAGGAGGTCATTGGTCACCCACCCCCAGTCCCCAAATAAAAATGAAAAAAATTGTCTTTGGAAGTTTCTTGAAGTGAGTACACACGCTAAGAAAAAGTGGAGTTCTGTTTTGTCTTATTTTTGTGCCTCGTGACATCTTAATTTTTGGTAGTGTTCAGTAACAATCTGAGGACTGTGCCATTTTTGATATTCAGTTATTTTGAGGATAATTATCTGTTTTTTTTTCTTTTTTTTTTTTTTTGAAGCGTGCACGAGACAAAAATACACATATTTGTATGTAAATGAGTGTTTTTTAGTGTTTCGTATTGTATGTCAGAGAGAGAGAGAGAGAGAGAGAAAGTCTTACTCAATTACATAGCTGATAGGATTTTTCATAAATGCTTCAGTCCTTTCCATCTCTCTCTCTCTCTCTCTCTCTCTCTCTCTCTCTCTCTCTCTCTCTCTCTCTCTCTCTCTATATATATATATATTATATATATATATATATATATATATATATATATATAATCAATGCCCTTACCTAGCCAGTATTGATTAAAGAAATCTAGATTTGATAAAAACTCTTAGAAAAAAATTAGGTAAAGAAAAAAAAAATTGAGAACAGATAATTCACTAAATGTGAGAAGTTACGGCCTCATGGGTGCTACATGAGTGGACGAGCTTCTCCTCCTTTATCTCGGAAGAAGACAGATCGAAACAGATACCTGTAAAATAGAGGCTCAGGTGACAGTATTAAATTGAAAGACGTCCATTTAATGTGACCTAACGTTAATGATCATGGCTAAGTATCCTAATCATGTGAACAATATTTCGTTCAAGTCTGGTTAAGATTTATCACTGAATATCAAGAGAAGAATTATGCTAAGAAGTTCTCAATCTTGTGATAAACTTTAATGTGAAAAAATCCACAATTATAGGGTAAATTGTATTGATATGCATATTATTACAGTTTATCTCTGAACATAACAACCCTCTCTTTTACAGTTATCTGTCTCGATCTATGTTCTTCCGAGATAAAAGACAAGAAGTTCATACACTTATGTATCACCCACAAGGACACAACTTCTCACATTCAGTGAATGATCTGTTCTCTTTTGTTTTTACTTTGGTTTTACCTACACCAAATGTTTGAGTTTTTACCACTTTTTTTTCATATCCAGATTTTTTTTTTTTAATACAGGCTAGGTAAGGGCACTGATTTTTTTTATTATTGTATGTAAGACTCTCTCTCTCTCTCTCTCTCTCTCTCTCTCTCTCTCTCTCTCTCTCTCTCTCTCTCTCAATGCTGGCTTGGTAAGGGCACTGAATTTATTTCTATTATAATATTTTAATCATTATTAAGGATATGGACTGACATCCTTTTAAAGAATTCTATCAGCCATGTAAGTAAGTCTCTCTCTCTCTCTCTCTCTCTCTCTCTCTCTCTCTCTCTCTCTCTCTCTCTATATTAATGAGTATATATATATATATATATATATATGATTATATAATCTTTAATTATATTATATCTATTATATATTAGCTATATATATATATTATCTTAGTTAATAAATTTAAAATTTATATATTATAAAATTGTTATGATTTGGGAAATACCTCAATTTCTCAAGATGCTATTTGTTAAGACTTACTGTTGTTTCCTTGTTTAGAAATAAACAACAACAAAAGAAATTTACATCACCGTTGTCTTCACTATCACTATAGCAATGGAAAAGCTACGTCATTATTAGAACAAGACAGACGAACAACTAAAGCAGTAATAAAGATGATATCGATAAGAAAATAATAATACATTCACAATGATTTGCTTTCAGTACAATACATTGGAATGGCCAACCATCCTTGTGAAGTTTTTATCAATGACTTCAAACCACCTCTTTTCATTCAATAGTTAAAGACAGTGTGAATTATCCTATTTTCGTACGATATTCGCCTCTACTACGACCAATACAAATTACTACAGGTATTCTTTTTCATTCAACAGTCATAAATTTATGAATGGAAGTTGTAATCCTGTTGAATTGGGGAAGACGAACTCGGGCGTTTTTAGTTCCCGATTTTCAGGAATTTCTAATCAGTATTGTATTTTCTGTTTTAAAGAACTATTCAGCATTAGATTTTCGCCATTGTGGCACGTAAACGGATGGAGACACACGAATGATGTATATATATATATATATATATATATATATATATATATATATATATATATATATATATACATATACATATATATATATAGATTATATATATACATATATATATATATATATATATATCTATATATATATATATATATATATATATATATATATATATATATATATATATATATATATATATATATATATATATATATATATATATATATATATATATATATATATATATATATATATATATATATATATATATATATAATATAAATATACATACATATAATTAACAGAATCATCACAACTTTGATATTATATATATATATATATATATATATATATTATATATATATATATATATATATATATATATATTATACATATAATTAACAGAATAATCACAATTTGATATTTTTTTAACAAAGTCCAAGTAAAGCACACACACTATCCCCAAAATGCATCTTTACTATTAGCCCAACCCTCACCCCAAACCCATAGCCCCCCTGCTCCCTCCACCCCCAACCAGTCTTAACTCCACCCCCCCCCCCCCAAAATAAAAAAACTATACCGATAACAGCTTCACGTTTCAAATCCTATCTCTAATCAATCGCTGTTATTACAGACAACAGAAAAATCCCAAGGCCATGGAACCTTAAAAAAAAAAAGTATAAACAAAATAAAATGAGATTTGAAAACACATAGTTGTTTCAATTGGCTAAACTCCTTACAGAGGCAAAACAAAAAAGGGCCCTTTTGAGATGTCTGTCATTAAGTCCATCATCAGAAGCATTAATGATGAAAATAAGCGAATATAATGCCGTGGAATTTTTTTTATTATTCACCGTAATCATCATCATCCTCTTATTATTATTAGTTATTATTATTATTATTATTATTTTAATTATCATTATTATTATTGTTATTATTATTTATTATTGTAACTTCTCATTCAAAACCTTATGGATACATTTTAAAAAACTCATATACAGATATATATATATATATATATATATATATATGTATATATATATATATATATATACGTATGTATGTATGTATGTGTGTGTGTATGTATGTATGTATGTATGTATGTATGTATGTAAGTATTTACTGGATAAATACAAGAATAACAGTAGAGTCTGATCAAAACAATGGGACTCACATAATATATATAGGTTCTTGAAGAATGTGTATAGTATTCATATTCTTGGAGATTATGAATTTCCACTAAAACTCTCCTATGAAAGTTTTCATGTCTGTATCAACAAAGGACGGTTCTTTTAAATATATAAAAAAAAAACAATAATAATAATAATGCACAGGACAATTAATAAACAATATAAATTATTTTTTTTGTGAATTATTAAAAAGGCCAGTCATACACGGATTTCATATACGCCATTTATAAACATTACTAAGATAAAGTTTTATTTTTGGTTACACTTAATGACGCCCAGCAACTATTGTGAAAGATTCCGCGCGAGACAATTCACGCCCACGAAGATATTTTACAAGTCTGCTGCGGGCGTGATATCTCCTTAAGGATCTGAATCCCTCACAAAGGACTGTACCCACAACTGTAATCTCATGTTTGCAGTAGAGTAAATTGATATAATGCAGAGGTCCCTGTCTTCATAAGTAATTTCGGGCAGATAAATTTCACGCCCCAAAAAAATAATAATAATAGGAACAAAAAAATTAAATCTAGCTTATTGTACTCGGAGCCACGAAATTTGATAATGGCCGTAAAAACATTCCGTATCATTATGTTCGCTTTCATCGTTCGTTGCCCAAGTTTACAGAGTCCAACGCTTTGGAATGGGCGAGGTCGTTGTTGTTCTCTCAGAGGAGGTGATGTTATAAGCTACTGAATAATTACAGAAGCCCCAACCAGCGTCAGCGCCTGGTATGATATTAGCGTCCCACCTCGGTGGTCGCGGGTTCGATTCTCGGCCATTCCATTGAGGAGTGAGAGATGTGTATTTCTGGTGATAGAAGTTCACTCTCGACGTGGTTCGGAAGTCACGTAAAGCCGTTGGTCCCGTTGCTGAATAACCACTGGTTCCATGCAACGTAAAAGCACCATACAAACAAACAAACAAACAAACACCACCAGCGTCCTCACCGTCTCTGGCGGGGAAGGAGTTTCAGAGCTTCAGAACTTGAAGTTCTTATACTAGAAAAAAAGTGTAATTTGTCAATTAATACTAAATTTTTAAAAATTTCTTTTACTTGAAAAAAATTCAAATCGTCAATGCGATTAATACTAAAAAATGGTAAAGGTTTCTTTCCTTGAAAAAAAAAAAAAAAAAAAAAAAAAAAAAACTAATTGATAATCAATACAAAATTCTGGTAAAAATTTATTTTACTAGGAAAAAACTAATTGTCAATTAATACTAAAAATATTTTAAAATCACTTGTACTTGAAAATATATCTAATTGTCAATTAATACTTAAAAAGCTTTTAAATTTCTTTTACTTGAAAAGAATATAATCGTCCTCTTATACTAATTTTTATTAAATTTCTTTTACTTGAAAATACCTAATTGACAATTAATACTAAATTTTATTTTTATTTCTTTTACTTGAAAAAATCTAATTGTCAATTACCTACTAAAAAAAATTAAAAACTCCTTTTTCGTAAAGAACCTAATTGTCAATTAATACCAAAAAATTTAAAAATATAACTGTTAATTAAGTCTAAGAAAATTGTAAAAATTGTAACTAACTTGACTTATCATCAGTAAAGTCATATTTTATCAGCCATTCATATTTGGAAGACTAAAATAAACTATCTAACTGTCAGTTAATACTAATAAAATAATATGAATGAGATACAGTCGTATTTTGTAAACCGTAATGAATTATGAAAATCATATACTAAAAAGAGACATAAGGAAAATAAACAATTAAGTTAATTAGGAAATCTTAGTAAAAAGTTAATATATGGGAGCCAGTTTCACTTCCCCTAACGAGGAGGCTTTGGAATGTATATAAATGTATTCCTGAACGAATTTAAGTGAATTGTAAATAATATATTAAGATTCACATGCGAGAAAAGCCTTCTAATTAAAAAAAAAAAGTGTTCTCCTTAGTCTTCAGATAACGTTAATTTTGATGACATTTTTTCTGTAAAAAGAACCTCTTGATCAAATCAGAGAAAAAAGTCTAAAATCATGATTATTATTATTATTATTATATTATTATTATTATTTTCATAGACATATTTGATTTCTTTTGATTATTTCCATTCATGTTATCATTGCCTCATATACTACTACTACTACTACTACTACTACTAGTCCCACTTTGGCCGAGTGGACTTCGCTCTCGGCTGCTAATTCGGTGGTCCGAGTTCGATTCTCGGCCCGGTCAAACGCGGAACCAGAGAAATTTATTTCTGGTGATAGAAATGCCTTTCTCGATATAATGTGGTTCGGATTCCACAATAAGCTGTAGGTCCCGTTGCTAGTAATCAGTTGATTCCTAGTCACGTAAAATATATCTAATCCTTCGGGGGCCAGCCCCTAGGAGAGCTGTTAATCAGCTCAGTGGTCTGGTAAAACTAAGATATACTTACTTACTACTACTACTACTACTAGTGATGATGATAATAATAATAATAATAATGATAATAATAATAATAATAATAATAATAATAATAATAATAATAATAATAATAATAATAATAATAATAATAATAAAGTTATTGTAATCTTGTCATCAGGATCTTCATTTATAACCACTTAAAACCATTGTATCTAAAAAAAGTGAAGAAAAAAACTAGGAAAAAATGGAAAAGGATATGAAAAAAATAGGTAAAACAGAAAAAAATAGGAAAAATAGATAAAACAGAAAAAATAGGAAAAATAGATGAAACAGAAAAATAGGAAAAATAGATGAAATAGGAAAAATAGATAAAAATAGAAAAAATGAGGAAGAACAGAGTGTATATAAATAGAAGCTATGAAGGTCTGTCTCCAGACGTGTTGAAGAATTTCCTTTGTGGCCAGAGCGAACAAACAAGATCCTATCTGGCGGTCATTAGGTGTTGTAACAACACTTGAAATGTCAATCGTGCAAATGTTGTTGAAATGTTGTGAGAGCTGTTCCAACAATATCTACTGCTATGAGGTCGGGACGGCCACTTTTCGCCGTCCAGAGAAGGTCTGGCTGACTAAGCAGTGCTATGACGAAAATGTATAGTTTTTTCTCAACTGATATTTTTTCGTAATGATACTAATAATAATAATAATAATTGTTTACAGAACTAACTTTTTATAATAATATAATTTTTTATAATAATAATAATAATAATGATATAATTTGCCGAACTAATGTTTTTATAATAACAATGATGGTAATGACTTCCTGAACTAATTTTTTTATAATATAATAATAATAATAATAATAATAATATAATAATAATAATAATAATAATAATAATAATAATAATATCTGTTAAAAAAATGGCAGAATGAAGCGAGTTGATTTTATATATTTTATATATAAAACCAACTCGCTAAATTCTGCCATTCTTTTTCACAGCATTTGCCTAAAAGAGGGTCTTCTATCAAAAATAATAATAATAATAATAATAATAATAATAATAATAATAATAATAATAAAATAATAATAATAATAATAATAATAATAATTAGTACAAGTAACTGCTGCTCTGGTTAACTTAGGTATTTGAATAAGTTTTTAGTGAATCCTTCTGACTTTTTGATATAATTATTATTATTATTATTATTATTATTATTATTATTATTATTATTATTATTATTATTATTATTATTATTATTAAATTTTTGTAATATGCGTAATATGCAAAATATATACTTTTTTTTAGTTGTATCTATGCAAATGTCGCTCTAATGAAACCTTTATCATTTCATTTATATGCAGATTATATATATATATTATATATATATATATATATATATATATATATATATATATAAGCTCTAACTGTATCTACACTGTTTAATTTATACAGACATATTTCTGATTGCATCTATACTATTTAAAGTATACCTAGACATATTTCTAATTGTATCCACACTATTTAATGTATGCAGATGCACACTGCATGTGTACTACTTTATTTATACATGGACATATTTCTGATAGTATCTATACTATTTAATGTATTCCTAGATATATTTCTAATCGTATCCATGCTATTTAATGCATGCGTATACACATTTCTAATTGCATGTACACTACTCATTTCAGTATTCAAGTTAGATGCTGGTCATCGGCTATCCAAAGATTTAAGTGCTCTTTATTTGAGTTTTGGATTATTGAAATTTAAATCATTAATTTCATATCTAAAGTAACATTCTGATGAAAGTTTTTTTTTTCTTTTTGTGATGCTAGATAGCTTCAGATAAGTCTATCAATCTCTCAGTATATTTTCGAAATACGTCCGTTGGCTTTGATGAGTTTTCAGCTTAATAATAATAATAATATATATTTTACCTCTTAAAACCGCCATATAAACGCTATCAATATATTTCTCTTTACGGATTTATAAACATTTGTCAGTTTTTGTCCAGTGTTAACTTAGAGGGGAAAAAGCATAATAATAATAATAATAATAATAATAATAATAATAATAATAATAATAATAATAATAATAATAATAATAATAATAATAATATATTTTATCTCTTAAAACCGCCATATAAACGCTATCAATATATTTCTCTTTACGGATTTATGAACATTTGTCAGTTTTTGTCCAGTGTTAACTTAGAGGGGAAAAAGCATGATAATAATAATAATAATAATAATAATAATAATAATAATAATAATAATAATAATAATAATAATAATAATAATAATCTAATAATAATAATATCTTGTTTAATACTCTCCTAAAACTACCGTATAAATGCTATCAATATAGTTCTCTTTACGGAATCATAAATATTGGTCAGCAATAGTCCAATGTTAACTTAGAGGGGGAAAAGCATAATAATAATAATAATAATAATAATAATAATAATAATAATAATAATAATAATAATAATAATAATAATAATAATAATAATAATAATAATAATAAGAAGAAGAAGAAGAAGAAGAAGAAGAAGAAGAAGAACAGTAAAAATATATCTTGTTTCATTCTCTCTTAAACCTGCTTTATAAACGCTGTCAATATATTTCTCTTTATGGAATCATAAACATTGGTCAGCTATTATCCAGCGTTGAATTATAAGAAAAAAAAAAGACTTAATGAAATATGAGAAGACTCAGTATAAACTTAGCTAGAATGATACAGCCTTCTTTTTCGTAGAGCGTCTACTTCCTGCTGCTGCTAATAATGATAATAATAATAATAATAATAATTAAACAAAAACAGCCTCAACGACCTACGGTCTCAACGATGCCGAAGCCATAGCCAGTAGGTCGAAACCATGGCCACGTGTTCGTGAAGCATCTTCCGCCCTCGGACAAAGAAGCCACTGTTCGATCGGCGTATGTGTGTGTGTATGTGTGTGTGTGTGTACGTATATATGCGTGTGTGGGCGTGTTATGGTGTCTCGTGTCTTTAACTTGGGTTTCCAACCATTCAAAAATTGCGATTTTTTTTTTTTTTTTTCCAAGGGAAGTTCCAATTTATTGAGACATTACTGATTGGGAAATCGCGAGGGATGGAAGATTCATTCTCTCTCTCTCTCTCTCTCTCTCTCTCTCTCTCTCTCTCTCTCTCTCTCTTACGTATCTTCCATTGTGCGTAGCCTACTTAGGCACGGTTAATCTTGCATTTGAAATGCCAACCGACCCCTTCGTTGAAATTTTTGATGCAGCTTTTTAACTCTCTCTCTCTCTCTCTCTCTCTCTCTCTCTCTCTCTCTCTCTCTCTCTCTCTCTCTCAAAAAAAAAAAAAAAAAAAAAAAAAAAACATTTTCAGTGCAATTGATATTGATGTTTGTCTTTGCAGCCATGGCCTTAAAACATCTCTCTCTCTCTCTCTCTCTCTCTCTCTCTCTCTCTCTCTCTCTCTCTCTCTCTCTCTCTTGTCTTACTTATCTTCCATCGTGCATAGCCTGCTTAGACACGATTAGCCTTATCGTCTGAATTTTTAAAATATCTCTTTTATATCATAACATCTTCAAGTCTTTTATATACGTTTTCTTCCTTCGTACGTTTAGATGCATCAGCGTATGAACGGACATTAAAGATATTTAACAGCGTTCGTCGCTATCTTCTTCCTTTACACGAACGATAAGAGTTTCTTTCTGTAAATAAACCTCATCGTTTCATTTGACCAGGATTCTCTTAGGTTGCAAAGTTGCGCCAGAATCGATGACATCTGACTGACAGGAAGCGTATAAAGATCCAATCAGAAATTGTGTTTTACATTAAATTTTCATTATCTGTTTTCATTGCTTCCACTAGAGACTGAACTATATTCTTCATTATAGTCAGCATCTTTGAATGTAGTTTCACTTTTCCAAAAGGAAAAGTAAAAGCAAAATCATCGGCAAAAAAAGAAAAAAGATTAAATAAGGGGCGAGCGTATCTGGAAAACTCTAAGGTCATTACACGCCATGTTTGATATCCGTGAACTGTGCTTTGTTTGTGTTCATTAGTGAAAGATCGTCTCACGATGTCTTTTACTGATATCCTTTGATTGTAACCTGAAGTGAAAATTTAATTGATTATGTTGCTATATATTTTCATGTGTGGCAATACTCAATAGCACATTAAATTATCCCACAAAGAAGTGTAAATTCATTGTTTTTATTATACGGATGTAGACTTATAAATCAAAACCATTTCAATTAAGTTATATTTTCTGAAAATTTTCATTTATATTTTGCTATAAATTTAATCATTTTTCAGTATGTGTTTTTTCACTAGCCTGTCGACGATAAACACTTATTACGCAAGGTTGGTTTAAAATCTGGATTATATTGAGTGTATATATATATATATATATATATATATATATATATATATATATATATATATATATATATATATATATATATACGTGTGTGTGGATATTATCAATTATATTTTAGCTTTTTTCGCGTTTGTTAAGGTTTTATGCATTCACGACTTCATAACTATCATTTATCATATGCCAGTGCCTAGAGCATTATTATTATTATTATTATTATTATATTATTATTATTATTATTATTATTATTATTATTATTCATTAAGGATTGCGGCCTTCCCTATCTCTGTGTGACTATAAATTGAAACAGCATATTTTATCATTAATAAAAACTGACAAACACTCGCATTCCAGTTCATACAATAATAATAATAATAATAATAATAATAATAATAATAATAATAATAATAATAATAATAATAATAATAATAATAATAATGATAATAATAATAATTATTATCATTGTTATTATTATTATTATTATTATTATTATTATTATTATTATTATTGGAAAATTATAGCTATCCACGGCGCTTAATTTATATAGAGTGGAAACAACCGTAATTTTCAACTCTACTGCCCTCAGAGAATGTCTTCTCCCCTATTTTATTATATTATTATTATTATTATTATTATTATTATTATTATTATTATTATTATTATTATTATTATTATTATTATTATTATTATTATTATTATTATTATTGAAAAGTTGTAGCTAATTTCCCAGCATTTAATTTATATAGAGTGGAAACAGCCATAATTTTCAACCCTACTGCCCTCAGAGAAGGTCTCCTCCCTTAATATTATTATTATTATTATTATTATTATTATTATTATTATTATTATTATTATTATTATTATTATTATTATTATCATTTCATCTGAGTCGGCGAATATAACACTGGGCTGACACCATTCAGTGTCAGTGTCCACCCAGGCGTGGATGTGTTAGTGCCTCATATGACTCCTACACACCGCGACCTAGGGCGAGGTCACGGGAGGTCAGCGCGGGTCACCGCAAATACAAGGAGCCGACAAAGGTACCACGGTTGGCTGACGGGGGAAGTAGCTGTCGGCGGGCCGAGTTGGGCGTGGCCCCGCCCGTCAGGGGCGATCACGCCCATATCCCAAACGGAGTCGGAAGTGCTGTGGGATGCGTGCGTCATAGTCCTGTCATGCGGCTCGTGGATATATATATAATCGTGAGGAATCAATAATGATGAAGATGGATTTTAATATTGAACAGAAAATTAATTGAGGATTCAATCCTATTTTTAATGCAATTTAATATCCGAAGTTTTTTTATTGAAACTGTTAAGAGATTTATCCGTAATATATTCTTATATATTCTTATTAATCTATATATTATATTTTAATATATATATCTTATATATTATAATATAATATATATATATATTTTATATATATATATATATATATTTTTATTAAAAAAATTTTTTTTTGTTGTTTGAAGTTAGTTTTGCCACAAACATTGTTCATTTGTTATGACGTCTTACTTAAATTATTAGCAAGTTGCCAAAGAATTGTTTATTTAGAATTAAGTCTACCCCTAATTAGAAGTAATTAAACAAATTAATTTAATATTTCTACCTCTAATTAGCAGCAATATATATATATATATATATATATATATATATATTATATATATATATATATATGAGGCAGCGCACAAAAAAAGTTTACAGTACATTCAAAGTAAAATATAAGAAACAGAAAAATAATAATAAGAGTTAGATAAACATTGGTCATTGAGATACAGGGAAGTCAGTCACTGTAACGGCCTATTTAAGATGATTTACAACCAGTTCGAAGGTTTCAAAACAAAAATATCTGTTACAACAATTCATCTGACAATTAAAATATGATCTTAGCGAAAGGACAACATTAATTATATTTTACTTTGAATATCCTGTTAACTTTGTGTGCTACTTAATAAACAGCTCTCGATAAGGGCCAGTGGAGGCCGAAATTGTCGAGCTAAAAGGAATTTCAGCTTTTCTTTTCTCCCCGTGGACTACAGCCTCGTTTATCTATCTTCGTGAAAAGGGAGACAAAAACCACACACACACACACACACACCACACACATATATATATATATTATAATTATATATATAGATATATATATATTATAATATATATATATATATATAATATATATATACAGGGTGTCCATAAAGTCCCAGTATTCATTGCTTGTAACGGTACTGGGGCTTTATGGACATCCTGTATATTTTGTGAATCTTTGTCACATCAACGTGATTCATTCACATGTATTAAGCAACAAATATCCTTTAATATTCAATTCGGAATTAGTATATTTTCATGTGTTAACTGAAGGGGAATTTTTTTTAGTAGATGATAATTTTGTCCCCTGTGCACTGGTTCGAATCCACTGAGGACGAAATTATCATCAACTGAAAAATTTCCCATTGGGTAACATATATGAAAATACATTAATTTAGAGGTAGAGAGAATTGGATATTAAATGACATTTGTATATTAATGCATATATATATATATATATATATATATATATATATATAATATATATATGTGTGTGTGTGTGTGTGTGTGTGTGTGTGTGTGTGTGATATAAAAACATATATACTTATGTATACATAATTTGTCAAATTACCGCTAATTAATGGAAAATTTCATTTTAAATTATTTTGGGGCAAATTACTGCCAATTAGAAGAAGGATTCATAATGAATAAATTGTTTTTTGGCTAATTGCTGCTAATTAGAGGAAGAATTCATATTAAATTTTTTGGGGGGGCAAATTGCTGCTAATTATAGGCAGAAGTAATATTAAATTAATTTTTTAATTACTGCTAATTAAGGGTAGAATTTATTTTAAATAAATAATTCTTTGGCAAATTGCTAATAAATAAAGGAAGACGTCATAAAAAATGAATTTTTTTTTTTTGACAAATTACTTCAAGTTGCAGTTAATTAAAGGAAGAATTCACATCGAATGAACATCTTTGTGGCGACTTACTGCTCATCGAGAGAAGAATTCACGTTAATTACGCATTAGAAAGACGATTCTAAGTTAATTATCTTCGCTTTCAATTATCAATCTGGTTAGAACGACCTGGCAACATGGATAGCAATCACTCTTTGTTTTCTGTGAAGAAAACTATTGTTCCGTCTCCGTCCGTCCGTCCGCGCTTTTTTCTGTCTCCCCTCAGATCTAAATAAAACTACAGAGGGTAGAGGGCTGCAAATTGTTACGCTGATCGCCCACCCTCCAGACATTGAACATTCCAAATTGCAACCCTCTAGCCTCAGTAGCTTTTCTTTTATTTAAGGTTAAAGTTAGCCATGGATCGTGCATCTGGCAGAGCTTTCCGGAGGTGTGGGACCCTCACTCTACCGCATCTGGGAAGCAACTGAAGTGCTACCGGTCGTAGCTTATGGTTTTATATAGCATTATACGTTGTACAGAAAATTCGATGGCGCAGAAGAACGTTCGGCACATATTTTACTTATTTCTTATTTTTTTTTTTTTTTTTTTACAATTTACTTTATTTCATCATAAACACCACCCGCTGCCTTGTTTTTCCTCAAAGCATTTATTTTTCCAGCGTCGCTTTGCACTACGTTCTTAATCTGCCCCAGGGTGTCAGAGTATTAGCTTTGATCTTCTCTTCGTCTCTGAAGATTCTCTTGAGACTGCCTACGTAATGATTCACCTCTTTCAATTTATGCATCACTTTTCATATTGATGCAGTTCATTAGTTCCTCGTCTCTTAAGCTATTACGTATTTCGAAATCTTTATATGAGTATTCCATATGTAATTATTTTTCAAACATAATAGTCAGTGGTTCTTTTATAATATATATTTTTTTTGCTTACTCGGAGAGTGAGCCTACAAACTAATTTGTTGTTCTTCTTCTTCTAGTTGGGGGGGTAGGAAAGGTCTGTGGAAGAGCCTAAAAAGGTCTGAAAAAGGTTACAGATACAGGAATTTCAGGATGGGATATTTCTGATTTATTTACTGAAATTAAAATGTGAAAAAAAAAAAATAATGTGCATGTTAAACAGCACAGAACAATTATTTCAAATAAAATATAGCGTATATATATTAATTTTCGTTGGTGAAACCAGGCTCTATTTGCACGTAGATTTTACCACGTGCTCCAGTAAGCTAGGGGTTGGATCACGCCTTGTTTTTAGTGTTTTCCATGTATTGTTGGTAGATGTCCTATTCTGTTTAATTCATAATTTTTAGTGTATGACATCACAAGGCTTAAAATGCATTACATTTATAACAAGGCATGATCCGACCTCCAGCTTACTCGGAGCGCATGCTAAAAGCTACGGTCAAGTAGAGCGTTGTTTCACCAACGAAAATTAGAATAAATACGTTATATTTTGTTAGAAGTCATTGTTCTGTACTGTTCAACATGCGCATTATTTATTTGTTACATTTTCATTCTCACAAAGAAATCATGACTATCCTATCCTAAAATTCCTGTACCTTTAACTCAACGCGAAACACCTTTCCCAGACCTTTTTAAAAGGCTTTTCCGTTGGGCTTTCCTACCCCCCAAAAACAACAACAGCAACAAATTAGTTTGTAGGCTTTCTCCTAGAGTAAGTGAAAATAACATTTACATATGTCTACTCAGCTTATTTTATAATTTTCATTGTATGTCATCACTAGGTTTAAAATTCGGTACATTTGTAAATATTACATTTACATATGTTCTGCTTAGTATATTATAGAATTTTCGGTGTAGTCATTACAAGGTTTACAATGCAAATTTATAAATATTATATTTGTATGTGTTATTCTATTTAATATATAATTTTCATTATATGCCATCACAAGGTTTAAAATGCATTATATTTGCAGGTATTACACGTACAAATGTTCAGCTCAGTTGAATGAATTAAAAAATTTTCACTTACATTTGTTTTAATTTATTTAATATATAATCTTCATTGTCTGCCATCACGAAGTTTAAAATGCATTTTCAGGAATTCACATTTACATAATTTCAGCTCAGTTGAATAAGTTTATAAATATTAAATCTGCATGATGCTTTACTCTTTTTAACATATGATTTTCATTGTCTGCCATCACAAGGTTTAAAATGCGTTACATTTTTAAGAATTTACTTTTACATAATTTCAGCTCAGTTGAATAAGTTTATAAATATTAAATCTGCGTGATGCTTTACTCTTTTTAACATATAATTTCCATTGAAATTATATGTTAAAAAGAGCCATCACAAGGTTGACAATGCATTACGTTTAAAGATCTTACATTAGAGCTCACAGTTCGTAACCAGCTAAATGTCTCGTACGAAGTTTTCACCACATTCCACATCTTCTTCTTCCTCCTCTTCTTCTTCTTCTTCTGCTCCTATTTCCTCATTTCAGTCATCTCTCCCCCTCCCCGGGCCAACTAACACCCCCTAATTTGTCTCCCCGACCCTTCCCGAGTGTCTTCCTTTGATGCCGCCGCCCCTTCTCCCATTTAAGTGGAGAAAGTCTTCACACAAAATAGCGAACGTCTTTTTTTTTCTTTTTTTTATTTATTGGTTAATTCATTTTAGATTTTTTTCCGTCTAATTATTCCGTTTTAGTTAGCGGATGGTTTATCATAAAAGTTTATTCAAGTGTAAATTTAAATCAAATAAAATATTCGGATGTATATACATATATGTTGTGTGTATTTACATATATTGCACACTACATATATATATATATATATATATATATATATATATATATATATATATATATATATATATATTATATATATATATACATATGTGTGTGTGTGTGTGTGTGTATTAGAGTAAATTGTGGTTGTTGTCTGCGTAGGACAGGAAAATTAGTACTGAAAAGACAGAAAGCAAAAGAAGAGTAAAACATAAAATTATAATAAAATAACAATAGTTTCATATTTTCAAAAAATAATTTGGGAAGTTATAAAATTACGATCTTTACTTCATCCTGTCGAAGAAATCATTATTTTAGACATTTTCAAGGGGAAAATTGTCTTTGGAAACCATGTATTACCAACAACCAAACCCTCTTTCCTAACGCATTATCTTTCATTTCAGAAACATTACATTTAAATCACGTAGCACAGCCACCCTCCCATACTCACCAAACGCAGTAAGATACAAAATCAGTCTCTCGCATACTTACTCTTTCACTTACACTTCCTTCGAATCCCAATCTGTGACCATTATTATTAGAATTTTGCTCTCCTGTCACACCCAGTATTACCCTACACACCTCAAGCATTTGTACGCTTTTGCATGTTCTTGAAGTCATCTTGGTGATCTACAAGTGCTGAGGATTCCCGCTCATCTACACCAGTCAAAAATATGTCTTTTTCCCCGTCTCACTCCTGGAAACCCTGACATTATTTCATCTTTGCCTCAGTCAGTGCCAAAACGTTCAGCTTTCTGTCATTAGGAAAATAGGCTGTGTTGCATCTCTAAGCCTCCGCTGTTGAAGAAGATATGATAGACAGACTTTTGTCAGAGGAACGATGTTTTTGACCTAGGCAGGTAGAGGAAAGCTACCAGAAACATCGACCCCACATAGAAGAAGAAGAAGAAGAAGATGAGACTGCCATGGCTTCAGGAATTCTTCAGAGCTTTCACGGGACGAAAAGCAGCGAGAATGCTACTGTTACCAAACTTTTCCACCACAGGGAAAGCACAGTTACCATTGACCTTATAATATGAAGGTCAACTTCCACTTAGAGGGTATTTCCTCTCGTCGAGAGAGCCACCACCCATCGCAGTGCACGAAGGTCTGCCCTGGGGTACGTTTTAGCAGTACCCAGAACCAATGGCACTTACTAGGGTAACAATGACTGAGTTACATTTCTGAGTGTGTGTGTGTGTGTGTGTGTGTGTGAGTATGTATATACATATACACATACATATAGATAGAGAGAATGAAAGAAGGCTAGATATAAACATTGGCATTTAAACTGATTAGAGCTAGATAAATAGGCAAGCTATACGCGTATTTATGCAAGTGTGCCTTGAACTAGATATACTTAAGCGTACACGAGCCTAAACATAAATAAACAAATACAGAGAGAGAGAGAGAGAGAGAGAGAGAGAGAGAGAGAGAGAGAAGAGAGACCAACATTGCTTTTCCTCTCTACTTGCATTCAAAGACCAAATACTTTCGTCACTCATGTCTTTTGTTCTCGAAACACCTCTTAAGATAAAGACGTGTCCAGGGAAGATGTCCCATTTGAGGATTCCTTTCTGAGGAGTCCTTTTTTTTTTATCCGTGAAATTCGGCAAGAAATGGGATGATGGGTCCTGCTGTGGTATTTGGCCTTCGGGCTAAGAGGCAGATCTCAACGTTGGATTATGAATCATACTGATTCGAGGTGACGTTTGATGCGTCCAGGGGCGCTCATGATGGGCCAGTTCCTGGAGATTTATTGAGGGTGTTTTTTTTATGGGGGAGGGGGGGGGGCGCTGTGCTGTACCTTTGTTTTTTATACGTCTCTCTCTCTCTCTCTCTCTCTCTCTCTCTGCCTCTCTCTCACACTCTCTATACATGCATTCATCTCTCTCTCTCTCTCTCTCTCTCTCTCTCTCTCTCTATACATGCCTCTCAGACACTCTCTATACATGCATTCTCTCTCTCTCTCTCTCTCTCTCCTCTCTCTCTCTCTCTCCTGTCTTTCAAAAAAAGTAAGAGGTTTGTATCTTTCTCATTATTCTGTGTGCTTATTGGTTATTCATCATATCTTTTATCCTCTCTTACATATTTTGATTTAAGATATTTCATTTAGATAGAAGTGAGGTGTTTACTCTGTTTTATAAATGTCAGTTACTTCTACTGAAGGACAATTATCCTACTATACTATAATGGGCGTTATGTCTGCCTGTCCGTCCGTCTGTCATTCATTCACGGCCAAACGGCTGGTCCGATGGGCATGAAACTTGGCGGGGTTATAGTGGGGACCCCTGAGATGGCTTATAATGGGGTTTCATCCTACGTTCCATCCCCCCCACCTCCGAAGGGGGTGGAGGTGAGAGGGGTTTCCCTGAAACGGGGCTGGTTATGCCCGTAGACTTAGTTACTTTACGAGTTTATCATACGTAATTTCTGTATACATATGACTTATCATTTGGAAAAGAATACTATAGGGTAAACATGAATGACGTAATAGTTAAAAAAAAAAACACAAGCGAGTCACTTGTATGAAGCAGCTGATGAATATGCTTTTGGTAAGGATTGGTAAATTGCTGGTACTAGTATTCATAACGTAAACATACTCACATATGACATTCTCTGTCTCTGTCTCTGTCTCTCTCTCTCTCTCTCTCTCTCTTTCAGGTATGAAATCGCTAGAATTTTTTTTTTATTCTGGGGCCTTATATATACTTGCGTGGGTATGTGTTTATAGATAGATCTGGTACTTTGTTTTTGGCTACTTTTTTCACGGCAAACCTTAGAAATGTTTTTATATTACCCCACAGTTTACTCATCCTCTCTCTCTCTCTCTCTCTCTCTCTCTCTCTCTCTCTCTTTATTTTTAAAGAGAGCTGTCTGTACATCCTCTGTTTCTTCACTATTTTATCCCTTCAAAAATTTCCTATGCAGCTGCCACTGCCAATCTGTTCTGCACCGACTCTGTGACTTCTGCGCATGCGCCGCGGACGTCTTACACAAACGCTTGCTTTGATATTGAAAGCCGGTTGTGATATCACTCAAGATTTTATTTTTAATTCCTTATGATTATTCTCGTCTAATCTTCTAATACTTATCATTAAACTTCTCTTATGCGAAACTATATAATCTGTAATGTATATCCTCAAGAGCGAAGGAGAGTATTCATTTAAACACCTTGTCGTAGTTCAGGGTCTCAAAGCGTATAGAAAATGGGAGTTTGTGCCTTTGAATTCTGCTGAATTTTCTGTTTTCAGATACAGGTGTTTAGTTTTATCTGGTCAACATTCACTCGTAGGTACAGCAGCCATCTTCAAGGAGGTGCCCTCTGTAATCTTAAAATTGTCATCGTGTGTCTTGCCTTCTGCTGTTCTGAAGTATTCAAAACTCTATAGTCATTGTTTTAAACCTAACACAGTCGGCATATGGCAATTATTATTGGTATGGTTCCTATGACGGAAAAACCAAGTGGTGATAAAACGTCTTTCACGTCTTTTATCTGGTCTTCTTCAATATTGCTCCAATCCTTTCAGAATTTAGTGAAATTTTATAATGATGTTTTCAGCAATAGATGTTTCATGAGTGCATTCATTATGTAAATTCATTTTATGTTTTTCATCTAATGCTTCTATTTCTGTTGTTGGAAGTACCACGTTCATCACTTCGTTACCTCAAGTGGCGTCCACAAGGGCCATGTTCTATGCCCTACCCTTTTTAGTTTTCTGTAAAAGAAAACTATTGTGACGGCTTTGTCTATCCGTCCGTCCGCACTCAGATCTAAAAATATACTGAGGCTAGAGGACTGCAAATTGGTATGTTAATCATCCACCCTTCAGTCATCAAACATACCAAATTGCAGCTCTCTAGCCTCTGTAGTTTTTATTTTATTTAAGGTTAAAGTTAGCCATGGATCGTTCATCTGGCAGCGCTTTCAGGAGCCATGGGACGTACCCTCACTCTACGACATCTGGTGAGCAACTGGAGATCCCGCCGGTCATAGTTAATGATTTTGTACGTCGGTGCATTTTTTCCTTTGTTTTTCTGTCCTTCAGTGACCTTTCTGTCCCATTTCTTTCTAAACCCTTTTCTTTCAAATTCATCTTCATTACCCTTTTAGCCATCTCCAAAGGCCCGTTTTTAAGCTTCTCAAATTATGAAATTATCTTCATAAAAATCTGGATAGTTTGCTTGAATGAACAACTAGAAACTTGGTTCGTTTCAGCGCTTCCAAGAAAATAAATAGGCCTACTAAACCCATAACCGTATTGAACATCAGTCTATTTCCAATAATATCTGAGGATTTACAAACGGAGTCCAATAGAGATTTCCAGATGTTTAACTGAGGATTAAAATTATTTCCGCCCTCTGATGACGTTTTCTGAATTTCATGTGTATCGGTTTTATCATCTATTCCCTCATATTTATTTATTTATCACCTCTCTCTCTCTCTCTCTCTCTCTCTCTCTCTCTCTCTCTCTCTCTCTCTCTCTCTCTCTCTCTCTCTCTCTCTCTCTCTCTCTGATTTCCCTTTGGAACCCTCTTTGGATTCACAGTCTGTTGACTCTGTCCATAAGGGTTTTCTAAATAAAAAAAAAAAAAAATGAAAAATGACATAGGGCGTCTTTAGAAAGATATGTCCACGTTGTTCCCGTTTCAGTTTTAAAAAAATGTCAACAGAGAGAGAGAGAGAGAGAGAGAGAGAGAATTTCTGTCAGTCTTCGACAGCTAGTTGACAATTGCTTATTATTTAGTGCCGGTGTAAAAGAAAGAAGAATTGAGAGAAAGGAAATGAAAAAAAGAAAAAAAAGAAAAAAGTAAACAAAAACTATCTTCTATTTTTGTCATCAGACAGAGAGCTTTTGTTATAAACCTCATCCTGTTCAAGGGGCGTGTTGTCCAATAATAAAAACAAAGGCATCTTTGCCAAAAGGTCTTAACAGATCATAAAACTAAAGTTTCCTGTATTATAGTCACTGTATCAGAGTTACGGTGAACATTATAGCCAGTTACGTCAAAGTAAACGTTAGAACTTTCAAATCTCATTGAATTATTTATTTCCTTAACTGGCATTAACTTAAGTAAATGAATTGCTTTTGATGACATATTAAATCAGAAAATGAGAAACAATTTAATGGTATGTTATGATTTAAAATCATTATAGTTTTAGTGTTTGGCCTAATTTATTAGCATAATGCGGATGTCTGTTTGCGTAATAAACTGCATTTAATTTGTAGTTGCATGTATCTGATAAAAGAGAGAATGGGAAGAAAAATACCATGGTCTAACGGAACAGAAAATGGGAAGGCAAATTGATTTATTTACATTTACGATTTGCAATTTGTAATTGTTTTTTTTTTTTTCAGTGAATAATGGCTCTTGAATATAAGTAATACTTATCCCAAAGCATTTGTAGTACTTTTCACAGAATATCTGATAGATAACACTTATATGCTAGGCTATTGCTTGAATGGAAAACGGCACTTGAATTTTTTTTTTTCTTTTCCGAAATTGATTCTCGTCATCAAATTCTAAATATCACTATGTTTCAGACTTCCATTTGTTTACCTTTCATTCTGCAGTAATGATGAATATACCACAGAGTACGAACCACATACTATTTCCGTAAAATGTTGAACAGCTACCCACCATACTTAAAGAAAAAAAAAATTCACAGTTTCCGCGCATTTTGGAATGTCAGAAAGGGCCACGTCCATTTAAATGAGTTACCCCTAATTCACCGGACAGTTATGAGAAAATGGGAAGTTAATGGATAACTGTAATGAATGACCTTACATCTTCTTTCAGTCTCTTTCTTTAAATCTAAAGCGGAAAATCTTTGTGGACAGAGACCGGGAGAGTTCCAAAGGGAAAGCAGCCATGAGAGAGAGAGAGATATAGAAGTTTGTGAGAAAGGTCACGGCTGTAAAGAAAGAGATCAATAATAGATTATCTTAAAAATTAGACTTTTATAAGAGAAGGAGAGGAGAACTTTACATATTTGCTGTTATGAACAGCTTATAATAGCCGTGAAGATACGACTGTAAAAGAGAGAGAGAGAGAGAGAGAGAGAGAGAGAGAGAGAGAGAGAGAGAGAGAGAGAGAGAGCGAGAGAGAGAGGGGAGAGAGGAGAAGAAAGGAGGAAAGAGAGAAGAGGAGAATGAATTATAAGAATAGGTGATAATCAAATGTGAGAGAATATATAAAATAAAACCTTTATAACTTAGAGTTTGGAGACGTCATCAGCAGAAATCAGCTTAAATATTTGGGGATTATAAGACTTAATTAATGCACTATGCAAACTATCCAACATGTGAGTTTTAGCTAAAATAACCATGATTCTTCATATATATTATCCATAAACGATTTGCATACCTTTTCGAATAACACCGAGCTGTTAAGATCTACATAAACAGCGTTAACGTATTAGCATTTATTTCAGGACCGATGATATAGGTCTAATTTGAAAAATACTAAAATCAGTTTCTCATTTTTTTGAGAATTATAAAGAAAATAATAAACTTAATTTTGATATTACTTGAATAAAAGTTGTAAAAATGGTCGACGGTAATGTTAGTTAACGGTAAATATTAGCTATTTATGAGATGTTAAGTTTGTTAATTTCATTTCTTTGAAATAGCTAGTGGAATATTCTCTCTCTCTCTCTCTCTCTCTCTCTCTCTCTCTCTCTCTCTCTCTCTCTCGTAAAAACTATCTTTTACAAGGTAATCTTTACAGCAGTGACCTTATAATAAAGATCTCTCTCTCTCTCTCTCTCTCTCTCTCTCTCTCTCTCTCTCTCTCTCACATAAAAAATCT
>NC_087206.1:82920516-82930516 GCF_015104395.2 Macrobrachium nipponense
CCATTCAGAAAATACTTAACTGAATCATTTGCATCAGCGAATCTGTCTGGTATTACACTGACCTTATAACAAAACGACCTAGTGTTCCCCTGGTCATTTATGCATAGGTCAAAAGTGAGATGGATTGTATTCTATGATGCAAATAAACCTTTGCTTAAGAATTTTCCCCGTTACCTTCTGTTACTTCCAAATGAACACTATATTTTTAGGAAGCTTGAATTTCAAGTCAGTGGGCTTTGTGAACTTGTTTCATATGAATAAGGTTCATCTTCTGAATAATAATAATAATAATAATAATTAATAATAATAATAATAATAATAATAATAATAATAATAATAATAATAAGTAATAATAATAATATTAATAATAATAATAATTCTCGTGAAAACAAATTGTTAAAAAATCCACAACCATATATTAAAAAATATATATTTTTATATAAAAATAGAACAAAGACTTTCGAACACCTGAACGGTGTTCCTCATCAGTGTAACGTTAAAATGTATATTTACATTTTAACATTATACTGATGAGGAACACCGTTCAGGTGTTCGAAAGTCTTTGTTCTATTTTTACATAGAAATATATATTTTTTAATATATGATTGTGGATTTTTTAATAATAATAATAATAATAATAATATGACAGTCGTGACATAGATACTCTATACTCAACGCTTAATCAATGAATCTACAAACAAGTATGAAAAAGCATTTAATTCCAAACATACAGAAAATTACATTTTGAATTGACACTTCCTTATCAATAATATAATAATATATTCTCCATCCATTTTATTCGCCATTTTCACAACGTCAAAACTAATTTTCACTTAAGTCGTAGGCTTAATCTGAAAAATAGTTCGTCAAGAGATTTAATTGAAATCGTATTTGTATTAGTTACAGTTAAGTGCCAGGCACCACACCGACCATTTGATTTTTCTTAAATATTTTGGTAAATTAGATGGAAATTGTCAACACAGTCGCCAGAAGTTAAGGTTTTTATGTGGAAGTTTGTTAGTTCATTATCCTATGGAATTGTCTTTCACAATGCTTTCTCATCTAACGTCGAACCACCTATTTTCAATATTAATACTATATATATATATATATATATATATATATATATATATATATATGCATATGCATATATATACGTGTATATATATGCATATATATGTGAGTGTATATATATATATATTATATATATATATATATATATATATATATATAATATTTTAAAAACCAAGTTTTATGAAGCTAACGGAAAAAATGGAGTACACATTTGAGAAAGATCGATACACACACACACACACACGAAGAGAGAGAGAGCGAGAAGAGAGAGAGACGAGGAGAGAGAGATGAGAGGAGAGAGAGAGAGAGAGGAGAGGAAAATCACAAAACGGAAAGATGGACTAGGACTGAGAAAGTTCGATAGGCAGAGATATGGAGAGAGAAACAAAAACAGACAGAAAGGGAGAGGAAGACAGATAAAGCGAAAGAGGCAGAAACAGAGAGAGAGAGAGAGAGAGAGAGATACAAAAAAAAAACTCACACACACACACGCTGGCATCCCCACGAACCCCACGAAGAAGGCGGCCTCTGGCATTCGTAATCACGTCGTAGGGCAGGACAAAGAGGCCTCTGTGGGCTCTTAATTGCTTGGGAAATTCGGTGGATTTTCGTGATGGAGGAACCCTCAGGTATTCCTTAATGAGTTTCGTCCCGCGTTTTGGCCAGAAGGGATTATTTCGGGGGCGCCCCGTGACAAGAGGGAGAATATTATGTTTACAAACACATACATTCGCGCACACACGCATACGCACATATAGTACTCAGTGCCATGTGTGTTTTATGAACGTAAACATGATCCGCTTCTCTCTCTCTCTCTCTCTCTCTCTCTCTCTCTCTCTCTCATTGTAGGTGACTTTCGTTTACACACTTTAATGGCTTTGCTTTACTTAGTCATCTTCTAATATTTTTTTATTATTTTCCAATACGTTATTTTCTGATGTTCAAATAGCCCCTATATATTTCCTTTATATATATATATATATATATAATATATATATATATATATATATATATATATATATATATATATATTTATGGTATATGTATGTGAGTTATATGCATATGTATGTTCGTGTGTGTGTGTGTGTGTATGTATTGGTATGAAGTTTCCAGTATCCAATAAATGACAGCGTTAAGAAATTGTCATCACCGTGAATCTTGTAATTTACTGTAAAGAGAAGAACTCTCTCTCTCTCTCTCTCTCTCTCTCTCTCTCTCTCTCTCTCTCTCTTCCGCATCCCGTAGTGGCGTGACCTGGCCTTCCGTTAGTCCCGCCCAGTAGGTCACACCTCGTGATCAAAGCGGCAGCGCCGAGAGAGAGAGAGAGAGAGAGAGAGAGAGAGAGAGAGAGAGAGAGAGGGAGAGGGAGAGAGAGAGAGTTTTTCTTCCTTTCTCTCTCTCTCCTTCTCCGCTCGCCGCGTTCCTTTGACTTAAATTTAAACATCTTGAAGGCTCAGAGGTCCTCCTCCTCCTCCTCCTACCTCCTCCTCCTCCTCCTCCGAACAGGAAATAACTTTGACTTACGCTTGTGTGTATATAAAATGCTTTGAGAAGTTCCTCTTTGAAGCTCGCGTGTGATGGATGGTAAACGCTCTAACTCATTAATGTGTTAATGACTGGGATAATTAGCCTGTGGGAAGGCTTTCGTTCGTTCGTTCGTTTGTTTGTTTTCGTTTTTTGGGATTACATGATTGATCGGTCCATTACAGGGGTATTCGATTCTAAGTCATTATGAGTTTTTATATAACTCCGCCTCCTTTTTTTTAGTTCCGCCTACAAACCCCGCCCACTCTCTTTCTTTTTGGTGTCAGATTTTTTTTCAACTCGCCCCCCAGACCCCCTTTCCGTTTTTGTTTATTTTTTTCGACTTCTAAATTTTTTAGCTAGAGCCCCAGTCCCCCTCCCCCCCTTTTTTGGTATCACAGTTTTTTTTAGCCCCGCCCCCAGTACCCCTTCCGTTTTGTTTTCTCAGTTTTTTAGCCCTGCCCCAATGGCCCCCTCTTTTTTTTGTCATTTTTTTAACTCCACCTACAATTCTTTTTTTGGCCCGCTTAGTTTATACCTCTGCCCAAAATATTCCCCCCCCCCCACCAGACATTTTTGTCTACTCAATTTTTTTAGCACCGCCCACTTATTTTGGTTTTAGTATCCTAGCCCTGCCCACAATCAGCCTCCTCCCATTTTTGGTTTCCTCAGATTTTTATCCCTACTTCCATGTCTCCTTTTTTTTTTATTTCAATTTTTTAGCCTCTCCCCCAGCACCCAACTCCTTAGCTTTTCAGCCTAACCCCCATTCTGGCTCCCCACCCCCCCCTTTTTTTTTTACTGCACCCCCAGTCCTTCCTTTCTGTCTTTGTTTTTTCAGTTATTTTAGCACCGCCCCCAAAGCTCCTTTTCTTTGCTCAATTTTTAGCTCCGCCCCCAATCTCCCCCTCTTTTACCTAATAAGTTTTAGCCCCTTCCCCAATTTCCCCTCTTTTATCATATAATTTTTAGCCCCGCCTCCAATCTCTCCCTCTTTTACCATATAATTTTTAGCCCCGCCCCCAATCTCCCCCTCTTTTATCATATAATTTTTAGCCCCGCCCCAACCTCCCCCTCTTTTATCTTATAATTTTTAGCTCCGCCCCCAATCTCCCCTCTCTTTTATCTTATAATTTTTAGCTCCGCCCCTAATCTCCCTCTCTTTTATCTTATAATTTTTAGCTCCAGCCCCAATTTCCCTTTCTTTTATCTTATAAGTTTTAGCTCTGCCCCCAACCTCCCCCTCTTTTATCATATAATTTTTAGCCCGCCCCCAATCTCCCCCTCTTTTATCTTATAATTTTTAGCCCCGCCCCCATCTCCCACTCTTTTATCTTGTAATTTTTAGCCCCGCCCCCATCTCCTATAATTTTTAGCCCTACCCCCAAACCCAAGCCTTTTCCTTATATGTTTGTTTTTTAGCCCCGCCCCCCAAATCCCCACCCACTGTTTTTCCTCTCAGTTTACCTGAGTAACTATACTCTGTTTTTTTACATCTGTCCATCCGCCTGTGGTGTTTTTGTATGGTAACACTGCGTCCCGGGCTTTAGATAGTTACCTATGTGTAAGTTTTAGGTAAATAAAAGGATATCTGGGTGTACATTTGCAACTGAAAAGTGTTTTAATAATTTACTGTATTCGAATTACACCGTTAATATTCAAAATAGGATATTATTATACTCGTTGAATGTAAGCTGAATGTAACTATCTAAAGCCCGGGACGCAGTGTTACCATACAAAAACACCACAGGCGGATGGACAGATGAAAAAAAAACAGAGTATAGTAGAGATAATATAAAAATAATTTACTTTTATTTTAGATAATGATAATATTTTGAGTGCGAAATCAGCATCTTTTATAGCAAAGTATCCGAAACGGGCATTATGTAACCTTCTCTTAAAGGAGCTGAGGCCGAAGGATTCAGGGAACACATAGGAAAGAGCAGAGTTCCAAATTGTGGAGGTGATGGTAAGGAAAACTTATCACGACCTCTACACAGTATCTTTAGTGTTTATATATATATATTATATTATATATATATATAAATAATGCTAATATATATATTATATATATATATATATATATATATATCATATATATATATATATATATATATATATATATATATATAAAATCATTACATCAAATTCCCACTTGATTTTCTCATGGAAACTTTCATTCCTAGCTCATTCCTGAGAATGATGGAATCCTGAGTACCTGTCTTTCTAAACACAAACAGTCATCAACATCCTCAATTAGCTTTCACACTGAAAGCAATCCAGAAATTGATTTGCGAGACTTCGGTGGCGTTATTTATACTTTTAAATTCTCGAGTAAACAAATGTGTTGCTCAGGCTGCGGAATTTAGTGGCTTGCAAGCATATTATCCTGGCGTTTCCAGTCGTGATGGATTTCATAACAGAATGACACTACTTGTTCCAAAGTAACTAACTGACAATTATGTCAACTGACTCCAATGTTATTTTTATCCAGACAGACCAGTTAACTTTGAATTCATCGTCATGTTAATTCAAAATTGGGATAAATTGCGCAGCCTTGAGATTCGGTGGTCTGGGTTTCACCCGGTCCTAACGCTCGCTACAACGGAAACATTATGGGGGATGAAATAGGAAGTCATCAGTCGATAAGGATAGATAGGATTCCTAATATAATCCTTCAACGGAATTGTTGATATTTAGCAAATTCATTGGTCACTTATCTAATTTATCATAGGTTTTCACAAGCTGAACTGTTCAATCATTTTCCTGAGATAGAATTAGCTGTTGCTCTTAAATAGCCGTACACGAAGTCAACTAAAATCAACGAATAGAAAGAACAGTCCGTAAATAGCCGTAGATGAAGTCAACTAAAATCAGCGAACAGAAGGAACAGTCAGTAATTGCTCTTAAATAGATGTAGACGAAGTCAACTAAAATCAGCGAACAGAAGGAATAGTCAGTTATTGCTCTTAAATAGCAGTAGACTAAGTCAACTAAAATCAGCGAATAGAAGGAACAGTCAGTAATTGCTCTTAAATAGCCATAGACGAAGTCAACTAAAATCAGCGAACAGAGGGAACAGTCAGTTATTGCTCTTAAATAGCCGTAGACGAAGTCAACTAAAATCAGCGAACAGAAGGAACAGTCAGTAATTGCTCTTAAATAGCCGTAGACGGAGTCAACTAAAATCAGCGAACAGAAGGAACAGCCAGTAATTGCTCTTAAATAGCCGTAGACGAAGTCAACTAAAATCAGCGAACAGAAGGAACAGTCAGTAATTGCTCTTAAATAGCCGTAGACGAAATCAACTAAAATCAGCGAACAGAAGGAACAGTCAGTAATTGCTCTTAAATAGCACTAAACGAAGTCAACTAAAATCAGCGAACAGAAGGAACAGTCAGTAATTGCTCTTAAATAGATGTAGACGAAGTCAACTAAAATCAGCAAACAGAAGGAACAGTCAGTTATTGCTCTTAAATAGCCGTAGACGAAGTCAGCGAAAATCAGCAAATAGAAGGAATAGTCAACAATTTCTCTTAAATAGCAGTCGAAGAAGTCAACTAAAATCAACGAATAGAAGGAACAGTCAGTAATTGCTCTTTAATAGAAGGAGCAGTCATTAATTGCTCTTAAATAGCCATAGACGAAGTCAACTAAAATCAGCGAATAGAAGGAACAGTCAGTATATAATTGCTCTTAAATAGCCGTAGACGAAGTCAATTAAAATCAACGAATAGAAGGAACAGCCAGTAATTGCTCTTTAATAAAAGGAGCAGTCATTAATTACTCTTAAATAGCCATAGGCGAAGTCAACTAAAATCAGCGAATAGAAGGAACAGTCAGTAATTGCTCTTAAATAGCAGTCGAAAAAGTCATTTAAAATCAACGAATAGAAGGAACAGTCAGTAATTGCTCTTAAATAGCCGTAGACGAAGTCAACTAAGATCAACGAATAGAAGAAACAGTCAGTAATTGCTCTTAAATAGCCGTAGACGAAGTCAACTAAAATCAGCAAATAGAAGGAACAGTCAGTAATTGCTCTTAAATAGCCGTAGACGAAGTCAACTAAAATCAGCGAACAGAAGGAACAGTCAGTAATTGCTCTTAGACAGCAGTCGAAGAAGTCAATTAAAATCAACGAATAGAAGGAGCATTCAGTAATTGCTGTTAAATAGCACTAAATGAAGTCAACTAATATCAGTGAATAGAAGGAACAGTCAGTATAATTGCTCTTAAATAGAAGGAACAGTCATTAATTACTCTTAAATAGCCGTAGACGAAGTCACCTAAAATCAGCGAATAGAAGGAACAGTCAGTAATTGCTCTTAAATAGCCGTAGGTGAAGTCAACTAAAATCAGCGAATTAAAGGAACAGTCAGTAATTGCTCTTAAATAGCCATAGACGAAGTCAACTAAAATCAGCGAATAGAAGAAATAGTCAGTAATTTTGCTCTTAAATAGCCGCAGACGAAGTCAACTAAAATCAACGAATAGAAGGAATAGTCAGTAATTGCTCTTAAATATCCATAGACAAAGCCAATTAAAATCAACGAATAGAAGGAACAGCCAGTAGTTGCTCTTAAATAGCTGTAGACGAAGCCAACTAAAATCAACGAATAGAAGGAACAGCCAGTAATTGCTCTTAAATAGCCGTAGACGAAGCCAACTAAAATCAACGAATAGAAGGAACAGCCAGTAATTGCTCTTAAATAGCCGCAGACGAAGTCAATTAAAATCAACGAATAGAAGGAGCATTCAGTAATTGCTGTTAAATAGCACTAAATGAAGTCAACTAATATCAGCGAATAGAAGGAACAGTCAGTAATTGCTCTTAAACAGAAGGAACAGTCATTAATTGCTCTTAAATAGCCGTAGACGAAGCCACCTAAAATCTACGGATAGAAGGAGCAGTCAGTATAATTGCTCTTAAATAGCCGATCTCACGAACGTTGTCCAAACAGAAATTATTCTTTAATTAAACAAATCTTGAGCGGCAGACATCCATCCCATCTTGAGAGTACAAGAACGTAACTTCTTATGGGGTCAATTAGGAGGTCTAATTAATCATTCTCGAAGCAAATTAGTTAACACTGTTGGCTGGCTGTTGCAAGGGTGGAAAGGAAGCTATAAGAAAAAGGAGGGAGGGGAGGAGGAGGGGGGGGAGGGTGGGGGTGTGAGGAAATTATGCCGACATCTTGAATCGCGTTGGCAGATGTGTGCGAGGCAGATGTGTTGGCGAGATAATGTTAAAAGAAAAACCTTCGACCCCCACCTCCCCCTCTCCTCCTCCTCCCCCCCACCCCCGTCGCCGAAACTCCCTCCTTCTCCTCTTTCTCTTTGCCTCCTTCTCATTACGGGGCAGCTTTCAACAGCTTTTTGTCACCTCCGTCAGTTATTTAAGATGGTAATGGTCGCGATGGTGCCATGATGGGAGACTGATAGCAGTAATTGTGCGATTTTCCTCAGCTTGGTTGGGACCCTTTTTTCGGAGGCGTGATTCCTCCTCCTCCTCCTCCTCCTCCTCCTCCTCTTTCCATCCTTCGCTGAAAACATTTCGTGAAACAACAAAAGAAGAAAAAAGAAAGATGATTTACATATGCGCTAAAATTTCTCAGGAGTGATAACTTCCACGGAGGTGAAGGGTTTATTGGATGGTTGGGCATCTTATGCCCCAACTTCTGGTTATATATCGAGGGTATGTGTCCTCTCTCTCTCTCTCTCTCTCTCTCTCTCTCTCTCTCTCTCTCTCCTCTCTCTCTCTCTATTTTACTTCCTCTGCTGGTTCTTCTCTTCTTTACGTCGGTTCTGGTCAAGGAAAGGGTGAGGTTGCCGTCTTACTGTCCTGTGTACCCAAAACTAAGGCTCTGGCTGGATTGGGCGGGGGTTAGGGGGGTTGGGGGGGGGGGTTGGGGGGCGGACTTCAGAAGCAATCCGTAGACTACAGAGGAATTCGGCCCACTGCAGGATACAGTGAAATGTTCTTCATATCCATGGATGACTTTCACAGGTCCTTGAATTGGTTTGTCTTTGAAGTGATTGGGTTTTTTTTAATGATTGGTTTTTCAATTAGTTTGTCTTTGAACTGATTGGCATTTGAAGTGATTAGTTTTTCAATTAGTTCGTCTTTGAACTGATCGGTCTTTGAATTGGTTGGTCTTCGAAATGGTCTGTCTTTTAACTGGCCAGGTCTGTCCGTGGATTGAGCTGTCTTTGAATTTGTCCATATTTGAATTAGCAGGTCTTTGAATCAACAGGTATCTAAACTGGCGTGTCATTGAATTGGTCGGTCTTTGAATTGTTCAGTCCCGGAATTTTTTGGTCTTTGTACTGATCAGTATTTGAATTGGTCACTCTTTAAACTTGCCTGCCTTTGAACTGGTCCATCTCTGAATTAACAGGTCTGTAAATTGGTCTACCTTTGCATTGGTTGGTCTTTGAATTAATAGGTCAGTACATTGGTCTGCCTTTAAATTGGTCCATCTTTGAATTAATAGGGCTTTGAATTAATAGGTCTGTAAATTGGTCTGCCTTTGAACTGGTCCATCTTTGAATTAATAGGTCTGTAAATTGGTCTGCCTTTGGATTGGTCCATCTTTGAATTAATAGGACTGAATTAGTAGGTCTGTAAATTGGTCTGCCATTGAATTGGGCCATCTTTGCATTAACAGGACTTTGAATTAATAGGTCTGTAAATTGGTCTGCCTTTGAAGTGGTCCATCTTTGAATTAACAGGACTTTTAATTAATAAGTCTGTAAATTGGACTGCCTTTGATTTGGTCCATCTTTGAATTAATAGGACTTTGAATTAATAGGACTGTAAATTGGTCTGCCTTTGAATTGGTCGGTCTTTAGACAGATTGGTCTGTGCATCCGTCTTTGAATTTTAATTTACATGTATGACATACTTCGATTTACTTAGAATTTTTTACCGTTCATCTTAAAGTAAATTTTTTTTGCAGGCTATAATAATAATGCTATTCGGGTTAGCCTTATGCCAGCACGGGTTCTTCTTCATGTGAACAGCCCGGGTGACTACAGAAGCTGGAGTAGGAATTCCTCATGTAAAAAAAGTACTTCATTTAATTATTCTCAAGAATCATTGTGAGTAAAAGTAAAGACAAATAAACATGAGAAGGAGAAATGAAACTAATTAGGAAATAAGTAAGTAGTACAGAACCTTCATGATTTGGTAATTTGCACTTGAGTTTTCAAATGTTATACAGCTGACTCAAGCTTGTTGTATGATCATTATAATTAGTTATTTAGTTATTATATTATAATTAGTTTATGATGAAAAATACAGGCTGTCCATAAACCCCCATACCATTCTAAGCACTAAATACTTGTAAAGGTACTGGAAGTTTATGGACACCCTGTGTGTGACTAAATTATGCTAAAAAAT
>NC_087206.1:82935516-82940516 GCF_015104395.2 Macrobrachium nipponense
GAGAAGGACGAACAAACGAGCATCTCTTTTCCTCCTCGTGAACCTCTCAGCGCTATCTAGTCCATTTATTGTAGCCTAATCGTTTGTACGCACACCATTATTAAATTTTCAGTCGGAAAAAAAAAAAAAAAGTTTTCGGGGCGTTCATAAATATGCCGATAGGGGAATGAATTATACCACTGTTCATCAGGTTATCAAGTTCAAGGTAGAGTTTGTGAAGGGGAAATTAGGCGAAAGGCTCAGCTGATTTACGACCGAGCTCTAAATCACGAGGGAGCTTCTTCTTCCTAAGCCTTTTTTTTTTTTTTTTTATTCCTCCACTTAGCTGCAGAGACCAATGTCAACCGACATTTTGACAGATGTTATCTCGCTTTCCGCCTCATATATATTCTCGTGTCTCCCCCACCCCCCTCATATAACCTCCTCCACCCCTTCCCCTAAAAAAGGGGGGGGGGGGGGGGGGGCTGTCACCACCACCACCGCAGACGAATTAAGACGCCGTTGCTCAGATCCCGCTAAGATCGTTTCTCTCAGGGACTCGTTTCGTGTGGTATTTGCATATGCAAATCGACCGTTTTGATTTAGGCCGTCCCACCTGCCGAGAGAGAGAGAGAGAGAGAGAGAGAGAGAGAGAGAGAGAAATGCCTCTCCTCGAGATGGTGCTCAGAAGAAGCTAGAAGAAGAGTCTTCCTTAAGGTCTGATTTTGGGAAAAAGTTTCACGAGCGGATCGACCATGTGGGCCCTTTCATCGTACGCGTTTGTGGGTGATGTGTTTTTTTTATATTTAGCGTAACGTAGCTCCCTCTGCTTTATGGAGGAGTCTCCTCCATCTATCAAGCTAGCAAGAACGAGCTGTTCGCCAGAAAATTAGCTAAATATTAAGCGTCGTTGTCTCGCGTCGCGAGGGGAAATTGGTGAGAGAGGGTCGGAGAGGGGAAATAGGGAGAGAGGGGGAAGTGGCTGTGTCTACCCCTCAGGTGTTTAGGCAAGGAGACACAGTTTTTGAATGTGGCACTATCACTCTTCGCCGCTTGGCACTACTGTAGAGTGATAACCCTCAAACACATTTACAGATTATATATATAAACCCCTTCACCACCCTATTAAATAAAGGGGTCTGAAATATGCTGACCACATTTCCCGACGAGAGCTGAGGAAGGGAATAAACAAGGGAAGAGCCACATTTGCATCCCCGAATCTTTTCAAATAAATAGTGTTTCCTTCGCCACCTACTAAAGATAGCTTGTCTCGTTCTACTCCGACACTCACGGGAAATGAAGGCACCGAGTTGCTTGCTTGTTACTCGCGTAGGTGAATACTTATTCGCGCTTTGAATGCTTTGAATACAGCTTTTATGAGGACATTAGTGAGATTGTCTTTCTTAGCTAACTGATGTTATTATTATTATTATTATTATTATTATTATTATTATTATTATTATTATTATTATTATTATTATTATTTGAATATAGCTTTCATGAGGGCATTAGTGAGGTTGTCTTTCTTAGCTAACTGTTATTATTATTATTATTTATTTATTTATTTTTTATTTTTTTTTTTTAAATATAGCTTTCATGAGGACATTAGTGAGATTGTACTTTCTTTAGCTAACTGTTATTATTGATTATTGATTATTATTATTATTATTATTATATTATTGTTATTATTATTTATTATTATTATTATTATTATATCATTATTATTATTATTATTATCATTATTATTATTATTATTTGAATACAGCTTTCATGAGGACATTAGTGAGATTGTCTTTCTTAGCTAGCTGTTATTATATTATGCTTGTTATTATTATTATTATTATTATTATTATTATAATATTATTATTATTATTATATTATTATTATTTGAATACAGCTTTCATTAGGACATTAGTGAGATTGTCTTTCTTACCTAACTGTTATTATTATTATTATTATTATTATTATTATTATTATTATTATTATTTTTATTATTATTATTATTATATTTTATTATTATTATTATTATTGTTATTATTATTATTATTATTATTCACTTTCTAGTGAAATTGTCATAGTCTTTCTCAGCTAAGTATTATTATTATTATTATTAGCATAACAGTGCAAGTTGCAACCCTAGTTGGAAAAGCATATTGCTATAAGCCCCAGAGTCCCAGTATGGGAATTACAGCAAATACAGTAGTCTGGGTACAAGCTATTCCTTCCTCAACAATAACATTTTGTTTAACTTCACAATGAGTAATTTGTTTCTCTAGTCAAATCTCAGGAACACACAACATATTGAAAAACATAAACAAGCATTATTGTAAGTTTATTATTGGTATGTCAGGACTGAACGTCACAATCCAGCATTACAGACTACTCGAATAATTCCTGTCATCACCACTGCGTTTGATCGAGATTGAATCTCCATATAATGCACTAATATGATACAGTGTTTCCCCCTGTATTTGCGGGGGTGAGTACCAGACACTCCCATAGCTAGAGTCCGCGAAGAGTTGAAACCCCTTGCTCTACAGTAAACTGACAAAACTGAAGCCTGTCTTGCTACAGAGAGCCAGAACAGAATTACCTTTCTGCAGAATATAGACGAAAACGAAGACCTGCAGCAGTCAGAAAAAGAGGTATGCTCTACAGACAGAAAACTGAAGACTTGCTTTACTACCGAGAGCCAAAACAGAACACCTGCTCTGCAGTATATAGACGAAAACGAAGACCTGCTATACAGCAAACAATAAAAAAGATAGAGGCTTGCTCTACAGCAAACAGACAAAACTGAAACTTGCTTTACTACAGAGAGCCAGAACAGAAGACGCACTCTGCAGTAAACAGACAAAAAGGGGGACTTGCTATACAGCAGACAGCCAAAAAGAGAGGCTTGCTCTACAGTAAACAGACAAAACTGAAGACTTACAGAGAAACAGAACAGAAGACCTGCTCTGCAGTCTTTAGACGAAAAGGAAGACCTGCTGTACTACAGAGAAACAGAACAGAAGACCTGCTCTGCAGTCTTTAGACGAAAAGGAAGACCTGCTATACTACAGAGAAACAGTACAGAAGACCTGCTCTGCAGTCTTTAGACGAAAAGGAAGACCTGCTATACTACAGAGCCAAAATAGAATATCTGCTATAACGTAAACAGCCAAAAAGAGATGAATTAAGAAGCTCTCACGATAGGACTCTGAAGAGGACTGGTAAGTCTGGATGGGTGTGAAGGTACCTAAATCCCCAAAAACTGATACTGTATTGCCCTGAGATATTTAAGCAGCTGCAGAAGAAGAAGAAGAAGAAGAAGAATCAGAGCAAAGTGAAAATGGAAAAACCGTTGATTTTAAACAGCAAAGTTCTTTGGTAAAGTGGCCTGACAAACTATTGTAATTCCCATAAGATGCTCAGTAGGCCACTTGCAGTCCCTGCTGACAAACTGGCTTGGTTCTTCCTTACCAAGGTCAGTCTAAATTAAAGATTTTTACGACCTAGTATATCCTTTCCTTCGTGCTTTCTGTTTTTGTCTGTTTGTTTGTTTGGTGATTTTACGTTGTAAGGAACCAGCGATTATTCAGCAACGGGACCAGCGGCTTTACGCGACTTCCGAACCACGTCGAGCATGAAATTCTTTCACCAGAAATACACATATCTAACCCCTTAATGAAATGCCCGAGAATCGAACTCGCGGCCACCGAGGTGGCAGGCCAAGACCATGCCGATCACGCCACTGAGGCGCCCGTACGTTCTGGTAAAGGTACCAAACGCCAAGAACAAGTTGGAAGCAGTCTAAAAGTCAGTTAAGAATACTCTTGTATTCTATTGCGTTAAGTTATTTCTCATCTAATTCAGTCATGAAAGTTAATTGTCATTGATCCATATAAGAGCTCTACAGTAAATTTAGCTTTTTATTTATTGCAAGTCCAGCTGATCATATTCGTTCCCCTGCCGAGAATCTCTGAGCAAATACAAGCTCGCATTGTTACAAGGACCTCAGAAAGAAGATCGCCTAAAAATAAGTAAAATTTTCCAACCTGGCCATCAACGAGCTCAGCTCGACCATTAAACACTGACCAGCAAATCATAACCATGACAGCCAAAGTTGTTGTTGCAAGACACTTTTGTTCATCTTCACGCCTAACACTGAGTCCAAAATTGCATGCTTGTCTCTCCAGCAGTTCGCAAGCGTGGAATTAATCCTTTTACTTATATTTGTTCAGAGCGTCTCGACAAATAATAATAATCAATGCTCCAGAATGCACGGCAGATATTTCAGAATCGTACGAAATTAAACGGTGCTGGTGCTGAATTTCGATAAAAAATAAAAGAAAATTCTCATTATTCAAATTAATAGTCTTTTTCGCGAGGAGGTACAGTGAAACGCCATTGTAAGCTTAGCACACATGGATATGTATGTGTTAGCTTATGAATGCCTTGTGTGCAGGCTAACGCTTACGTATGTGTGTGTATGTGTGTGTGTGTATCTAACATCAAGATGCTTACAATAGGATTCTCTTCGATCTTCAATTGGAATGGAAAGCGATAGAGTGACTTATCTTACAAAGTACAGGGTATTTCCAACAACTGAAAGTCGTGTAAGGATGAAGGATACGTTTCAGGATGTGTTTGAAAATATGATCCTGCGTATCCTACAAGGATCTGAAACAACGAGGTCCCTAGAGGCCACTTAATAAATTAGACTAAAGCATAATGTTGGTTTTAAGGGCTTGTGATTCAGAGCAATTTTGAAATGTTGTGAATGGGCAAATAACCTTTGGGTTTTTTCCTTAAGTTCTCTCTCTCTCTCTCTCTCTCTCTCTCTCTCTCTCTCCTCTCTCTCTCATTCTGTGGTTTTTCCTTAAGTTTGTATACAAGCAAGTCAACGGAAAAGCATTATCCCCCCCCCCTCTCTCTCTCTCTCGCTCTCTCTCTCAAACACGACACGCACGCACGCACACACATACACACTCACTCACTCACTCTCTCACTTACTGAGCCATAAGTAAAAGGAGAGA
>NC_087206.1:82945516-82953016 GCF_015104395.2 Macrobrachium nipponense
GTTATTGGCGGTGTGCTGGTGGTGGGCCTATAGCCTTTTACTAAAAAAATAAGACTGTAAGGCTGCAGTTTCCACAGTTATTGGCGGTGGGACAATAGTCTTTCACTAAAAAAGTAAGAATGCAAGGCAGCAGTTCCACCATGTTATTGCGGTGGGCCTATAGCCTTTGCTTAAAAAATAAGACTGTAAAGCAGCAGTTTTTCCACAGTTATTGGCGGTGGGCCTATAGCCTTTTTACTAAAAAGGTAAGACTGTAGCAAGCAGTTCCCACAGTTATTGGTGTGGGCCTACTATGCCTTTTACTAAAAAAGTAAAGAACTGTACGCAGCAGTTTCCACAGTTATTGGCAGTGGACCTATAGCCTTTCACTAAAAAAGTAAGAATGCAAGGCAGCAGTTTCCACAGTTATTGGCGGTGGGGCTATAGCCTTTTACTAAAAAAGTAAGACTGTAAGGCTGCAGTTTCCTATGGCCTTTTACTAAAAAAGTAAGACTGTAAGGCTGCAGTTTCCACAGTTATTGGTGGTGGGCCTATAGCATTTCACTAAAAAAGTAAGACTGTAAGGCAGCAGTTTCCACAGTTAGTTTTCACAGTTATTGGCGGTGGGCCTATAGCCTTTTACTAAAAAAGTAAGATTGTAAGGCTACAGTTTCCACAGTTATTGGTGGTGGGCCTATAGCCTTTCACTAAAAAAGTAAGACTGTAAGGCTGCAGTTTCCACAGTTATTGGTGGTGGGCCTATAGCCTTTCACTAAAAAAGTAAGACTGTAAGGCAGCAGTTTCCACAGTTATTGGTGGTGGGCGTATAGCCTTTTACTAAAAAAGTAAGACTGTAAGGCTGTAGTTTCCACAGTTATTGGCGGTGGGTGGCCTATAAAAAGCCTTTTACCTGGGCAAAAAAGTAAGATGGGTGGTGGGGCCTATTAGCCTTTTACTGGGCTGCAGTTTCCACAAGTTATTGGTTGGTGGGCTATAGCCGTTAACTTTAAAAACCAGGGGGGGGTAAGGCTGTAAGCAAGCAGTTTCCACATTATTGGTGGTGGGCCTATAGCCTTTACTAAAAAAGTAAGACTGTAAGGCAGCCAGTTTCCACAGTTATTGGTTGGTGGGCCTATAAGCCTTTTTCACTAAAAAAGTAAGACTGTAAGGCGCCAGTTTCCACCGTTTATTGTCGGTGGGGCCTAGGGCTTCTTTTACTAAAAAAGTAACTGTAAGGCTGCCAGTTTACAGTATTTGGGTTGGCCTATAGCCCTTTTTACTAAAAAAAAAGTAAGACTGTAAGGCTGCAGTTTCCACAGTTATTGGTGGGGTGGGCCATAGCCTTTAGCTAAAAAATAAGGACTGTAAGGCTGCAGTTTCCACAGTTATTGGCGGTGGGCCTATAGCCTTTTACTAAAAAATTAAGACTGAAAGGAAGCAGTTTCCACAGTTATTGGCGGTGGGCCTATAGCCTTTTACTAAAAAATTAAGACTGAAAGGAAGCAGTTTCCACAGTTATTGGTGGTGGGCCTATAGCCTTTTACTGAAAAAGTAAGACTGTAAAGGTGCAATTTCCACAGTTATTGGTGGTGGGCCTATAGCCTTTTGCTAAAAAAGTAAGACTGTAAGGCTGCAGTTTCCACAGTTATTGGCGGTGGGCCTATAGCCTTTTACTGAAAAAGTAAGACTGTAAGGCAGCAGTTTCCACAGTTATTGGTGGTGGACCTATAGCCTTTTACTAAAAAATTAAAACTGAAAGGAAGCAGTTTCCACAGTTATTGGCGGTGGGCCTATAGCCTTTTACTGAAAATGTAAGACTGAAAGGGTGCAGTTTCCACAGTTATTGGCAGTGGGCCTATAACCTTTTACTAAAAAAGTAAGACTGAAAGGAAGCAGTTTCCACAGTTTTTAGCGGTGGGCCTATAGCCTTTCACTAAAAAAGTAAGACTGAAAGGAAGCGGTTTCCACAGTTATTGGTGGTGGGCCTATAGCCTTTTACTAAAAAAGTAAGATTGAAAGGAAGCAGTATCCACAGTTATTGGTGGTGGCCCTATAGCCTTTTACTGAAAAAGTAAGACTGTAAGGGTGCAGTTTCCACAGTTATTGGTAGTGGGCCTATAGCCTTTTACTAAAAAGGTAAGACTGTAAGGCTGCAGTTTCCACAGTTATTGGTGGTGGGCCTATAGCCTTTTACTAAAAAATTAAGAATGCAAGGCAGCAGTTTCCACAGTTATTGGCAGTGGGCCTATAGCCTTTCACTAAAAAAGTAAGACTATAAGGCAGCAGTTTTCACAGTTATTGGCAGTGGGCCTATAGCCTTTTACTAAAAAAATAAGACTGTAAGGCAGCAGTTTCCACAGTTATTAGCGGTGGGCCTATACCCTTTTACTAAAAAGGTAAGACTGTAAGGCAGCAGTTCCCACAGTTATTGGTGGTGGGCCTATAGCCTTTCACTAAAAAAGTAAGACTCTAAGGCACCAGATTCCACAGTTATTGGTGGTGGGCCTATATTTCCTTTTCACCGAAATTCCAACAGTTTTATTGGTGGGGGCCCTATTAGTCCCTTTTTCCCACTATAAAAGTAAGACTGTAAGGCAGCAGTTTTCACAGTTTTTGGCGGTGGGCCTATAGCCTTTCACTGAAAAAGTAAGACTGTAAAGCAGCAGTTTCCACAGTTATTGGCGGTGGGCTTATAGCCTTTCACTAAAAAAGTAAGACTGTAAGGCAGCAGTTTCCACAGTTATTGGCGGTGTGCTGGTGGTGGGCCTATTGCCTTTTACTAAAAAAATAAGACTGTAAGGCTGCAGTTTCCACAGTTATTGGCGGTGGGACAATAGCCTTTCACTAAAAAAGTAAGAATGCAAGGCAGCAGTTTCCACAGTTATTGGCGGTGGGCCTATAGCCTTTCACTAAAAAAGTAAGACTGTAAAGCAGCAGTTTCCACAGTTATTGGCGGTGGGCCTATAGCCTTTTACTAAAAAGGTAAGACTGTAAGGCAGCAGTTCCCACAGTTATTGGTGGTGGGCCTTTAGCCTTTTACTAAAAAAGTAAGACTGTAAGGCAGCAGTTTCCACAGTTATTGGCAGTGGACCTATAGCCTTTCACTAAAAAAGTAAGACTGTAAGGCAGCAGTTTCCACAGTTATTGGCGGTGGGGCTATAGCCTTTTACTGAAAAAGTAAGACTGTAAGGCTGCAGTTTCCACAGTTATTGGTGGTGGGCCTATAGCCTTTTACTAAAAAAGTAAGACTGTAAGGCTGCAGTTTCCACAGTTATTGGTGGTGGGACTATAGCCTTTCACTAAAAAATTAAGACTGTAAGGCTGCAGTTTCCACAGTTATTGGTGGTGGGACTATAGCCTTTCACTAAAAAAGTAAGACTGTAAGGCAGCAGTTTCCACAGTTAGTTTTCACAGTTATTGGCGGTGGGCCTATAGCCTTTTACTAAAAAAGTAAGACTGTAAGGCTGCAGTTTCCACAGTTATTGGTGGTGGGCCTATAGCCTTTCACTAAAAAAGTAAGACTGTAAGGCTGCAGTTTCCACAGTTATTGGCAGTGGGCCTATAGCCTTTCACTAAAAAAGTAAGACTGTAAGGCAGCAGTTTTCACAGTTATTGGTGGTGGGCGTATAGCCTTTTACTAAAAAAGTAAGACTGTAAGGTTGCAGTTTCCACAGTTATTGGCGGTGGGCCTATAGCCTTTTACTAAAAAAGTAAGATGTAGGCTCAGTTTCCACAGTAATTGGTGGTGGGCCTATAGCCTTTTACTAAAAAAGTAAGACTGTAAGGCAGCAGTTTCCACAGTTATTGGTGGTGGGCCTATAGCCTTTCACTAAAAAAGTAATACTGTAAGCCAGCAGTTTCCACTGTTATTGGCGGTGGGCCTATAGCTTTTTACTAAAAAAGTAAGACTGTAAGGCTGCAGTTTCCACAGTTATTGGTGGTGGGCCTACAGCCTATTACTAAAAAAGTAAGACTGTAAGGCTGCAGTTTCCACAGTTATTGGCGGTGGGCCTATAGCCTTTCACTAAAAAATTAAGACTGAAAGGAAGCAGTTTCCACAGTTATTGGTGGTGGGCCTATAGCCTTTCACTAAAAAAGTAAGACTGTAAGGGTGCAGTTTCCACAGTTATTGGTAGTGGGCCTATAGCCTTTTACTAAAAAAGTAAGACTGTAAGGCATCAGTTTCCACAGTTATTGGCGGTGGGCCTATAGCCTTTTACTAAAAAATTAAGACTGAAAGGAAGCAGTTTCCACAGTTATTGGCGGTGGGCCTAGAGCCTTTTACTGAAAAAGTAAGACTGTAAAGGTGCAATTTCCACAGTTATTGGTAGTGGGCCTATAGCCTTTTACTAAAAAAGTAAGACTGTATGGCTGCAGTTTCCACAGTTATTGGCGGTGGGCCTATAGCCTTTTGCTAAAAAAGTAAGACTGTAAGGCTGCAGTTTCCACAGTTATTGGCGGTGGGCCTATAGCCTTTTACTGAAAAAGTAAGACTGTAAGGCAGCAGTTTCCACAGTTTTTGGTGGTGGACCTATAGCCTTTTACTAAAAAATTGAAACTGAAAGGAAGCAGTTTCCACAGTTTTTAGCGGTGGGCCTATAGCCTTTTACTAAAAAAGTAAGACTGAAAGGAAGCAGTTTCCACAGTTTTTAACGGTGGGCCTATAGCCTTTCACTAAAAAAGTAAGACTGAAAGGAAGCGGTTTCCACAGTTATTGGTGGTGGGCCTATAGCCTTTTACTAAAAAAGTAAGATTGAAAGGAAGCAGTATCCACAGTTATTGGTTGTGGGCCTATAGCCTTTTACTGAAAAAGTAAGACTGTAAGGGTGCAGTTTCCACAGTTATTGGTAGTGGGCCTATAGCCTTTCACTAAAAAATTAAGACTGAAAGGAAGCAGTTTCCACAGTTATTGGCGGTGGGCCTATAGCCTTTTACTAAAAAAGTAAGACTGTATGGCTGCAGTTTCCACAGTTATTGGTGGTGGGCCTATAGCCTTTTGCTAAAAAAGTAAGACTGTAAGGCAGCAGTTTCCACAGTTATTGGTGGTGGGCCTATAGCCTTTTACTGAAAAAGTAAGACTGTAAAGGTGCAGTTTCCACAGTTATTGGTAGTGGGCCTATAGCCTTTTACTAAAAAAGTAAGACTGTAAGGCTGCAGTTTCCACAGTTATTGGTGGTGGGCCTATAGCCTTTTGCTAAAAAAGTAAGACTGTAAGGCTGCAGTTTCCACAGTTATTGGCGGTGGGCCTATAGCCTTTTACTGAAAAAGTAAGACTGTAAGGGTGCAGTTTCCACAGTTATTGGTGGTGTACCTATAGCCTTTTACTGAAAATGTAAGACTGTAAGGGTGCAGTTTCCACAGTTATTGGCAGTGGGCCTATAGCCTTTTACTAAAAAAATAAGACTGAAAGGAAGCAGTTTCCACAGTTTTTAGCGGTGGGCCAATAGCCTTTCACTAAAAAAGTAAGACTGAAAGGAAGCGGTTTCCACAGTTATTGGTGGTGGGCCTATAGCCTTTTACTAAAAAAGTAAGATTGAAAGGAAGCAGTATTCACAGATATTGGTGGTGGGCCTATAGCATTTTACTAAAAAATTAAGACTGAAAGGAAGCAGTTTCCACAGTTTTTAGCGGTGGGCCTATAGCCTTTCACTAAAAAAGTAAGACTGAAAGGAAGCGGTTTCCACAGTTATTGGTGGTGGGCCTATAGCCTTTTACTAAAAAAGTAAGACTGAAAGGAAGCAGTATCCACAGTTATTGGTGGTGGGCCTATAGCCTTTTACTAAAAAAATAAGACTGAAAGGAAGCAGTTTCCACAGTTATTGGTAGTGGGCCTACAGCCTTTTACTAAAAAATTAAGACTGAAATGGAGCAGTTTGCACAGTTATAGGTGGTGGGCCTATAGCCTTTTACTAAAAATTAAGACTGAAAAGAAGCAGCTTCCACAGTTATTGGCGGTGGGCCTATAGCCTTTTACTAAAAAAGTAAGACTGGCAAGGCTGCAGCAGCTGTCCCTTCAGTCGCCCTTTACGACATGCAGGATCTACGTTGGTAGAATTCTTATACCTCGATTCACAGAGAGAATGACATTCTTATATTGTGTAGTCTCCAGTATATACATATATATATATATATATATATATATCTATATATAGTATATATATATATATATATATATATATACATATATCTATATATATATATCTATAGATATAGATATATATTATATATATATATATATATATATTAGTATATATATAATATATATTATATATACTATATATATATATATATATGTCAATACTAATTATATATTATACTATAATACATATATATTATAATATATATATATATTATAATATATATATATATATATACGTCAACTTTGTGGCCAAGAATAAGCAGACTTCCTTATTCCTTCTTGTCGCGAAAGATGTTTGGCCTTTTGCGATGTTATCTAGCGACTACTGACTTGCAATCTGACCTTTCGACCTACTTATCATCATCGTGTGGGGAGAATAACCTTGAGGTCTGTGTGAACTGGTTGGTCAAGGGATTCCTGTACGAAGAACATGTATGACAACCAAAATAAAAGTATAATAAATTCCGGTTCAAAGAGCATGTATGACAACCAAAATAAAAGTATAATAAATTCCGGTTCAAAGAACATGTATGACAACCAAAATAAAAGTATAATAAATTCCGGTACGAAGAACATGTATGACAACCAAAATAAAAGTATAATATATTCCGGTTCAAAGACCATGTATGACAACCAAAATAAAAGTATAACAAATTCCGGTACGAAGAACATGTATGACAACCAAAATAAATGTATAATAAATTCCGGTACGAAGAACATGTATGACAACCAAAATAAAAGTATAATAAATTCCGGTACGAAGAACACGTATGACAACCAAAATAAAAGTATAATAAAATCCGGTACGAAGAACATGTATGACAACCAAAATAAAAGTATAATAAATTCCTGTTCAAAAAACATGTATGAAAACCAAAATAAAAGTATAACAAATTCCGGTACGAAGAACATGTATATAGGACAACCAAAATAAAAGTATAATAAATTCTGGTCCAAAGAACATGTATGACAACCAAAATAAAAGTATAATAAATTCTGGTTCAAAGAACATGTATGACAACCAAAATAAAAGTATAATAAATTCCGGTTCAAAGAACATGTATGAGAACCAAAATAAAAGTATAATAAATTCGGTCAAAGAATACAAAATAAAAGTATAATAAATTCCGGTTCAAAGAACATGTATGAGAACCAAAATAAAAGTATAATAAATTCCGGTTCAAAGAATACCAAAATAAAAGTATAATAAATTCCGGTACGAAGAGCATGTATAACAACCAAAATAAAAGTATAATAAATTCCGGTTCAAAGAACATGTATGACAACCAAAATAAAAGTATAATAAATTCCGGTACGAAGAACATGTATGACAACCAAAATAAAAGTATGATAAATTCCGGTTCAAAGAACGTGTATGACAA
>NC_087206.1:82958016-82975516 GCF_015104395.2 Macrobrachium nipponense
TAGGAAGAGGTGATGAATAAATAAACACGAGGAAATAGGAAATAAAACCGATAAACCTGAAATTAAGTAGACGCCAGCAGCCATAACAGCAGAGAAGAGTATATTTGGAGATCGAAATTTGACCACATCCGCATTATACGCAAACTCCGCCACATTTCAGTAGGAGGCGAGATTAAAAGAAATTGTAATTTTTGGGGGGTAATAAAAGTTTGTACGCAGTGCTTTCAATGTCAATTTGCGCAAAATCATTTTAAGCAGTGCGTAGACTTCATATTTTGATAAGTGTTCACAACCGTTGTGTTTGTCTCCTAGAAGAAGGTCGAGTTCATTTGATTATTATTATTATTATTATTATTATTGTTATTATTATTATTATTATTATTATTATTATTATTATTATTATTATTATTATTATTGTTGTTGTTGTTGTTTCTTGCACAGACGTCCAACATTCTACCGCCCTCACGCCGAGAGCTTTTTATTTTTTATTTTTTGTATTGGTAAGCACTATTTTCAGGATGCTCTTGGGAACTACAATACACGCACTTTAAATGATCACTTCTCATATCCGTAAACCCTAATAATTCATATAACAATACTCTCACAGACGTTGGTGTCTACTGTCGACTTATAGGAGGTAAAACGAAAGATAAAAAGTATCTAGTTTTCCTTCCCTGCAAATTAAATGCCGACCTTTCCTCTTATCGACGTTCCATTTCGGTCTCTCATTATAGTTTTTCCAATACAATTACACTAAAATGGTTTAAACATAATCACCACAAACCCTTAATTAATTTTCAGTCGGGAGCCACTTCAAGAAATCTTGGGTTCTTCTTGACGGAAATAATTCGTCCAAAGAAAACATCATAATTTTCGCCGCCGCTTTCTTCTTCCAAATCGCAGATGGTCCTCGAAAATTCTGAAGCTGGCCCCCCGGGCGAATTCCCAAAGCGAAGAGAGTTAGAGATAGAGAGAGAGAGAGGGATGTGAACTGTCACCTCCACTCACGGTGATTGACGTGTAAACTGTGATTAGAGCATTGTTTAAATCGTACAACTGTACCGCATGCGATCGCAAATAAATGCAGGCGGGGGACCCGGTGTGCCAGGGGGGTGGGATGGCAGGAATAGAGGGGAAGGGAGGGGGCGGTGTTATAAATGGGGCGTGGCTCCCGGAGCCCTCTTAGGCTCCTCCCCTTCGTCTACCGAGTCCACCTTCCATCACCCAGAGGCTCCTCCTCCTCCTCCTCCTTCCCCCGACGGTTACGCTTCATGCCACGACATCGAACCGATTCAAAACGTTATGATGATGACTCTCGCTTTTATTCCCCCCCCCCCAACCCACCTCCCTCCCCCTCCCCGTCCACCCCAGGGGGAGCTGGGCTTTATCGTGGAGGGTTGGGGGTGTGGGGGGGGGGGGGGGCGAAATCGTTTATGATCTCGAAACGGAGTTGATCGATGGTGAGACAGACGACGAGATTTAGGGCCCTATATCCTGGTGGGGGGGGGGAGGGAGGATAGTCTCTTGGTCTTTCCTCTTCCTCCTCCCCACAAGCCCCTCCCCCTCCCCTCCCGTTAAGCCCCTCCCCCCTATAAGCCCCTCCTCCCCAAGGATACAGAGAGATAGAGAGAGTTGCCCAGCGAGCGACACCTGGGCGGCGGAGAGTGGTGGGTATTAGGCGGGGTGAGAAGGCCGGGTATGCGGGTATGATGGGGGTATGGAAAAGGCCCCGGGTGTGACTCCGCAGGTTTTGGAGGGGACCCCCAACAAGAAGAGCGCCGCTCGTGTTTGCCAGACAGTAACACATTCTCCGCCGTAATCAGCAGACAGAACCTTCCGTGTATTTCCTCAAACAGGAAGGTATTGAATCTCCCTTGTGTGCGTGAACCAAGTGTTGTGTGAAGAAGACTCTTTTTGAAAACCTCCTCTCTTTTAACTCGGCCTTCCTGCCTCCTCGAGGGCGAGACAATTCGCGCCTTTCTAAAGGAGGCCGGCTCAAAGCAGCCCTTGAGGAAGAAGCCAGAATTTGGGGAAAAGAACGGAATAGGACAGCAGAGAGGAGGAAATTCGGAAGAAAAAACAAAACGGGAAAAAAAAGGACGCCAAACGAACGAACGGCATTTTTCCGGGTATTTGCTGTGGGTAAGATGTCATAAAAGATGTCGTTCAGATTCTCTCTCTCTCTCTCTCTCTCTCTCTCTCACACACACACACACACACACACACGCACAAATTCTCTCGCAGCTATGATTGTGCGACAGACGATTTCACGCGTAGTTGGAGATAACGCAACGCCATCAAAAGACAACGCTATCAATAGACGCCTTTGTTGAATCAACGGCGACTCCTGTGTATTGCTCGTAAGCTTTTGTGTTTGTGCCTGTGTTTACGGTGATGGGAAGGGGGCGGGGGCGGGGGTGGCGGTGAGGTGGGGGGAGGTGAAACGATCTCTAATGGCCTTTATCCTAGAAAAGAAGTCGTCTTTCATACGGAAACTACTTTCGATTTCGCGGAGATAAATGACGAACGTCCATCAGCTTAAGAAAGTTAATCCCTCCGCTAATCTCGCCTCCTCTCTTTAAGATAGATCGATTATTTTTTCCCCCCAATATCTCTCTCTCTCTCTCTCTCTCTCTCTCTCTCTCTCTCTCTCTCTTATCAAATTATCTCTTGTCTGTTAATGGTCTCGCATCCACGCGTGAACAAACGTAGCTCTATTTGTACGTAACTGAGGCGCCTATGTTTGCGCGGGTGGCTCACGGTCGTCGCCTCGTTAAACGCAAACACACAAAAGCAGATTCTGATAGATGTTATGAAATCGGCCTTTATCTCAGGTGTGGCTATTGATCAAATCGTAAGTATTGTGAGTGTGAGAGATTTCGTTTCCCTCTTCTTCATCTTATCTTCTTCTTCTTCTTCTTCTTCTTCTACTCTAGAAGTCAGTGAAGAACCGCACCTGCGAAGGATAAATTAACCTGTAATGACCTCCAATTGAGAGATTGGATCAGCGAGGTTGCTTCGCAAATCACCAGCGGGTGACATTTTCACCCATTGTTGGGATGAACTGTTTAATGAGACTTTGTTGAGAATTGACTCGTTGATCGTCAGATTTATTATTGAATGACGGACCGGTGTTTTTTTTTTTTTTTTTTTTTTTTTGTGATTCTCACTGAGAAAAGCAAACCGATTTTGCAAAAACGCTTTTGACGTCCAAAATAAAAATTTAAAAAATGCGTCCGCTACAGATTTTGACTGAGAAAAGGAAACCGCTTTTGACGTCCAAAATCGAAATTTAAAAAATGCGTCCGCTATAGATATTGACTTAGAAAAGGAAACCGCTTTTGACGTACAAAATTAAAATTAAATAATGAGTTCGCCATAGATTTTGAATGAGATAAGGAAACCGCTTTTGACGTCCAAAATAAAAATTAAATATTGCGTTCGCCATAGATTTTGAATGAGAAAAGGAAACCGCTTTTGACGTCCAAAATAAAAATGAAAAAATGTGTCCGCTATAGATATTGACTGAGAAAAGGAAACAGATTTTGTCGTCCAAAATAATGATATAAAAATGCGTCCGCTAAAGATTTCGTCCGATGAAGTTAAAAGATTCTCCGGAGTTCTAAATACAATTGCAACGCATTACTGCCCTTATCCAATTCGATGTATAGTTTAATGATTTACTTACATTTTTTGTATTTGTGTATGAATTTGCTAACTTATCTGTTTTTCTAATAACTGACCTCATCTTTCTGTATTTCCCTTTACCTTGTGTTAACTTCTTTCGAATGAACATCTTAATATTCTTTGAAAGCTTGAAATTCAAGTCAGTGGCCCCTTTGGTGAACTTAAACAGGGTTCATCTCCTGAATAATAATAATAATAATAATAATAATAATAATAATAATAATAATAATAATAATAATAATAATACTGCAAAGCGACCGATTGTTAATTATAATATGCACTTATTAACATATCCACAAGTCCATCCGAGTAATAATTCAGCGAGTTCTCCTTTATAAAATAGATTGTTTGAGTCGAATTGCGAAAAGAATTTTGTTTATTTCTAACTTTTGACTTCATTAGGAAGGGACGTTTACATAAAGTTAAGCCATATGAATGAGAGGGATTTGCTTCAATTTTTTTTTTGTCCCCTCATACTCACTTGAATATTCATGTATCCACATATTCATATGCATGTTCATGCATTCGATTATATGGGTATGGATGTGCACCAGAATGCGTAATTATAATTATACTGTATACCCAAGAATTATGTTAACCCTGACATTTTCCGTATATACGTAAACACACACGCACACACAAACATATAAATATTATATATATATATATATATATATATATATATGCATGTATGTATATATAAGTGTGTGTGTGTGTGTTTGTATATGCATATATGTTTATATATATATATAATATACGTACATATGTTTGTGTCGTTATCTTCATACGTTTTTTTTCTCTCCCTTTTTGTTATAGTCACTTTTTAGCTCTTGCCTTGATATATATATATATATATATATATATATATATATATATATATATATATATATATATACTGCCGTCATTTTGTTTACTTGACGCAAAACGGAAGTAATCCACTACTCTAATCGCTTCTAACTTTGTCCGTGTGAGATATTTTTTATACTAAGAAAAATCAACTTTATCCACCTATTACATCTTGAGCTGACGTCATGACCGATGAGTGAATCGGGAATAATTTGATTGATGATTTAAACATAACGTGTATATATATGTCTATATATATAATATATATATATATATATATATATGATATATATATATATATATATATATATGAATTTTTTTATCACATCACCGTGATTCATACACATACATCGAGCTACAAATGTCCTTTAATAATACCCAATGCGCTCAACCTCGGTATTAATATATCTTCATTTATATTAACCGAAGGGGAATTTCTTAGTTGATAATAATTTCGTCCTTTCGTGGGTTCGACCAAACCCACGAGAGGACAATATTATTATCAACTAAAAAAATTCCCCTTCGGTTAACGTATATGAAAATATATTAATTCCGAGGTAGAGCGAATTAGATGTTAAAAGACAATTGTAGTTCGATGTATATATATGTATATAGGGATATGTATATATAGTATATATACATATATACATATATATTTTCATATATATATATATATATATATATATATATATATATATATATATATATATAGTATATATATATATATGCATGTACATGTATGTGTATATATATTCAGTGCGTACTTGGTAATAGCCTCCAAGTTCCCATTTCTGTCGTCAACTCTCTCTCTCTCTCTCTCTCTCTGTATATAAGTACGCAGAAAGAGAGTAAGTCCGCCCAAACTCCGGAACTAGATTCGACGATGCTCTTTTATATTACCGTTATTTTTCAAAGTTTGGTTACACTGTCAGACATTTAATTTCTTGCGCGCAATCAAATTTCTTCTCTGAACATGTATGGCTTAGAAACACGACGATTGCGAGGACAACTAATAGAAACATTCAAAATACTGAAAGGCATAACAACAAAAGAAGACAGTAACCTATTTACATTAAACGAAAACCAGACAAGCAATAATGGACACGTGGAATAGACTGCCACCAGAAGTTGCAAACAGCAACAGTGTGGAAGAGTTTAAAAGAAAGCTAGACAAAATCATTAGGACACTGTGAATGCACAGTAAAACCTGCTCCTACAAATAAGTAAGCACACGATGTCTCCTCGGATGGACTAACAACTCTTTTGAGACATCCTAATCCTTGTAATTCCTTGTAACTCTACTTTTACCGTTGTCGAAACCTCGAAAAACGAAAAACTTTGAATAACATGAATGCAGAAAAAGGAATTATGATGGGGATTATTGTGGACTATAATTAGTAATTATGATATAGGTGATCGTGGGGATAATTTGGTGAAAAAAACTAGGTTAAACAACGAGATATGCCGTATGAGGATTTCACAGTGTTACATTTTTTTTTTTTCATATAGAGTAGCGGTAATTTTCTAAATGGCTCTGAGGCGAATCTCTTCATCGATATCACAAAGACCAATTATATCGGTGAATATCCAAACGGCCACGTAATGTATGGATGTATGTACGTATATATGAATGTATTTCCACACATATATACATACATTTATATATGAATCCACAAACATTAAACTACAAGTGTCTTTCAATATATATATATATATAAGTCATATCATATTACCGTGATTCATATATCGAGCTACATTTGTAGCTCGATATATATATATATATATATATATATATATATATATATATATATATATATAGTATATATATATATATATGATATTATATATATATATATATAATATATATATATATATATATATATATATATATATATATATATATATATATATATATATATATATATATATATATATATATATATATATATTTATATAAATTCACTAAGCAACAATCATTAGAATTGTTACCAACCTACTTGGGACATAAAATAAGGAAACATTCTCTCCTCGTCTAGCACAAACAACAGCAATTGAAATCAAGACCTTTCTTATGGGACAACCTTACAGGGAAGCGTCCATTCCAAAGAATTAATTTGGCGTTTAAGCGCGAGTTAAGACGAGCGCGCGCGTGCGCAAGCCACGAGTCGGAGAGGAGCGCATTGTATAGAACCCACAGACGGAACGGGAATTATGGTGGATTGTGTTTAGATGTCAGCGCCACGGAAATAAAAGAAGAAAAATGGGAAAGAGTAAAAATCCGGGTGGGAACTATGAATCCGTTGTTTAGGCAGAACAGAGCTGACATTTTATTTTATTGAGCCTTAAAAGAAATTATTGCCCCACGCGTAACGTTACAACTGGTTTGTGAAATTAGAACATGTTATCTGAATATTGTAGAATTTAGGCCCAAGGCCAAGCGCTGGGACTTATGAGGTCATTTAGCGCTGAGAGGGAACCTGAGAGGGAAAAGGTTTGGAAGACGTAATAGGGAAAACTTAGTAGATGCAGTATGAAACAATTGGTAGGAGAGGGTTGAGGAAGGTAAGATGGACGGAAGAGAATATGAACGGAGGTACAGTAAAAGGAATGAAGGGGGTCGCATCTAGAGCCCTAAAGAAGGATACTTCAAGAGTTTATCATCTGTTTGTTGATCAACTTGGCGCTACGATAGAACAAAATTGCAGCTCATGCGCGCTCGTTATAAAATGATCTCGCGCATGCGCAGAACAAGCGCTACGTCGGTTTGAAATCGTTATCAAAATAGTGGATGTAGTGATAGTCTGTTTGCAGAGCCGACATATTGACTTAATAAGCTATAAACTAATTACAGAAGGCTATATACGACCAGTCAAGATACAATATAGGAAAATATCTTTGTTGACATTTCAATCCTAAATACTAATAGCAAAAAAATAAAGACAAAAACGCATAACAGTAACTGTTATAAGCAATGGTATGTTTCTCATGAGTTTGCGTATTTATTAAGGATAATAAAAAAATTTGTTTCTAGAAGAATAAATGATTTGTTTTAGTAAACAAAAAAAGGGTTGTGAGTGAGGGGGGGGGGGGGGGGGGGGGGGGGGGGGGAATTCTACAAAAATATAGGGCTAGATAAATCTCATTCGTGAATTTTAATTTCTAAATTGATTGGCGAAATGTTTCAAGGTGGAAATCTCTCTCTCTCTCGCTCTCTCTCTCTCTCTCTTTCTCTCTCATCTACGTAAATCAAGAAGTATTTAATATTATTTTTTTCTAAATTGAATGAAGAAATGTTTCTAGACGGAAATCTCTCTCTCTCTCTCTCTCTCTCTCTCTCTCTCTCTCTCTCTCTCTCTCTCTCTCTCTCTCTCTCTCTCTCTCATCTGCGTAGATCAAGGAGTATGTATTATTATTTTTATTTATTATTGTTATTATTCAGATAGATAAGTATAATTATTTGGATTTTTCTTGATAATTTTTTTTACTGCTGTTGCAATATGATTATTTTTTACAATTTAATGTGCGTAGTCTATATATATATATATATATATATATATATATATATATATATATATATATATATATATATATATATTATTGTATATACTGTAGTATACTAATATATATATATATATATATATATATATATATATATATATATATATATATATATATATATATAGTATATATACTACTATATATATATATATATATGTATATATATATGTATATATATATATATATATATATATATATATATATATTATATATATATGTGTGTGTGTATATATACACTATATATATATATATATATATATATTATATATGTTCATATTATTTATATACATTGTATGTATGTATATATATATGTATATATATCTATATATATATATATATATATATATATATATATATATATATATATATATATGTGTGTGTGTGTGTGTGTTGTGGTGTGTATGTATGTTAGTAGTATGTATGTATGTATGTATGTATGTATGTATGTACACTCGCACCAGATTGAATGTTTTTTTCAGAATATATAACATACTTTGGTCAGAATGTGATAGTCATGTTTTTTTTTACGTGAATTATTTCCTTTCATTCTGCCGTCTTTCAGAAAAGCTTCCAAATGAATTACTGATCTGTAAAAGAATCATTCTGTTGAGAGGAGTTGAAGCGGAGATGCAATGCATTGCGACCCTGAAACATTTCACCTTTTATTTCACTTATTTATTGATATTTTCATCCATGAGTCTGGTAATTTATTGATTTATCTTTTTTTTCCTTTTCCGTTAATTGATCTCTTCTTTGTGCATTTCCCGTCGTCTTCTGTAACTTCTTACAGATGAATGCTATTTTATATGGACTCCTGTATTTCAGGTCTTGACCCTTGTAGGCTTGGTCCATCTGAAAACGGGTTCGTCTTTTGAATAATAATAATAATAATAATAATAATAATAATAATAATAATAATAATAATAATAATAATAATAATAATAATAATAATAATAATAATAATAATAATTTACTCTATATATCCTATTTTCTTCTGCAATTACTTTCAAATGAACGACATATTATTTGGAAGGTTGGATGTCAAGTCATTGGCCCCTGTACGTTTGATCCATATGAAGAGGGTTTCGTCTTCTGAATAATAATAATCAATAATAATAATAATAATAATAATAATAAAATAATAATAACAATAATAACTAATAATAATAATATAATAATAATTGATAATAATAATAATCTTAATAATAATATAATAATAATCTACTCTTATTTCCTATATTCTTCCGTAATTTCTTTTAAATGAAAACCATATTATTTAGAAATCTTTGATGCCTGTGGTCTTGTTCCATATAAATAGGATTCATCTTCTATTAATAATGATAATAATAATGATAAATCTACTCTCTATTTCCTATTTTCTTCTGTAACTTATTTCAAATGAAAACGGTATTATTTGGAAGGTTGGATCTCAAGTCATTGGACCCTGTGAACTAGTTCCATATGAATAGGGTTCATATTCTAATAATAATAATAATAATTAATAATAATAATAATAAGAAAATAATAATAATAATAAATCTAACTCTATTTCGTATTTTCTTCTGTAATTTCTTTCAAAAAAAAAGCCATATTATTTAGAAGTCATAGAAGCCTGTGGACTTGTTCATTACGAATAGGGTTCATCTTCTCATAATAATAATAATAATAATAATAATAATAATAATAATAATAATAATAAAATAATAATAATCTACTCTCTATTTCCTATTTTCTTCTGTAATTTCTTTCAAATGAAAGCCGTATTATTTAGAAATCATTGGAGCCTGTGGACTTGTTCTGTACGAATAGGGTTCATCTTTTAATAATAATAATAATAACAATAATCTAGAAGCACCTGCACGGACTTCTTTTCACTTGGGGGTTGCTGGAAGATTAAAATTACACCCATTCTTAAAAAAAAAGAAAATACATCGTCATTAAACTTTCCCTTGACCTTGTTTCCGAATCGTTTGCGAAGGGTCACTGTGGGTATTTTAGTTGCAAATATTTCTCTCCTAAATACCCGAGGTATTATTGACACAGATGGGCAGACGGGTAGACAGTAAAAGGACAGACAAGGTGACGACTAAAAGTGAGAGACAAGAAGGGAATATTTTATATAGTTCTATTATCTTTTACTTCGACCCTACATGGTTTCGAGGGAAAGCGTTGCCAATTCCCATTTCTTACATTTTTAGTTGGTATTACTGAAAATTTTTCTGACCCTACAGGTTTTATGAAACGATAAAATCGGTACAATTTAACAATTTTGCTTAGGTCCTACAAAAATAAAAAAAAATAGAAATAAAAATGAAAAAAATGTATTCGTTTATTTTTTTTTAGAATTAGGAATTAAGATAAAACAGCGGTGAAACTATACTAAAATGACTTAGTTGATTCGTTTATGAATTTGAAATTCAATTTGATTTATTTATTGATTTATTTTTTGTCAAAACAGAAATAAGTATAAACTAACGGCAAAATGTACTACAATTAATTTATTAAGTCATTTTTTTCTATTAAATTAGGAATTAAGATAAACGAATGATAACACTATACTAAAATGATTCCGTCGAGTAATAAATCCTTAATATTGAACTCCTCATATCTCTCTCTCTCTCTCTCTCTCTCTCTCTCTCTCTAGCAGACTAGAAAACACGGTGTACAGCTTGAGAACTCCAAAGGTCTGCCATCCCAAGATGAAAAATCCTTCTCATGATCGTTTTTCCATCGCTATTCCCTTTCTCAGTTGTTGTTGATTGAGCTGGCCTTATGCCAGCACATGCCCTGTTCGCATTTCTTGATTTCTTGTGATCATTGATAATGTTTACCTCATCTTCGTTCGGTAATCGCTGCTAACTCCTGGTGACTATGGGTAGTGAGTGCCCATTTTCTTTGACAGTCTTTTCCGTCGTCACAGAAAACGGACTTATCACGACTGATAAATTAATACTATTCTCCTTGCTCTTTAATACATTTTTATCTATTTATGAATTTATTGATTTATTTTTATCAACTTTCATAAGTGAGATCTCTTCTTTCTGCATTTCCCTTTACCACCTCTTACTCCTTGCTAATGAACACCATAATATTCTTTGGAAGCTTGAATTTCAAGTCAGTAGCCCCTGTGGTGGACTTGTTCCATATGAATAGTTATTATTATTATTATTATTATTATTATTGTTGGTCTATCACAGTCCTACAATTCCACTGGGTGGTATTTATGCTGTGGGGTTCCGGGTTGCATCCTGCCTCCTTAGGAGTCCATCACTTTTCTTAATATGCGCGCTGTTTCTACGAGCACACTCATTATTATTATTATTATTATTATTATTTATTATTAATTATTATTATTATTTTTTTTTTTTTTTTTTTTTTTTTTTTTTTGCTCTATCACAATCCTCCAATTCGACTGGGTGGTATTTATAGTGTGGGGTTCCGGGTTGCATCCTGCCTCCTTAGGAGTCCATCACTCTTCTTAATATGTGTGCCGTTTCTAGGATCACACTCTTCTGCATGAGTCCTGGAGCTACTTCAGCCTCTAGTTTTTCTAGATTCCTTTTCAGGGATCTTGGGATCGTGCCTAGTGCTCCTATGATTATGGGTACGATTTCCACTGGCATATCCCATATCCTTCTTATTTCTATTTTCAGATCTTGATACTTATCCATTTTTTCCCTCTCTTTCTCTTCAACTCTGGTGTTTCCATGGTATTGCGACATCAATGAGTGATACTTTCTTCTTGACTTTGTCAATCAACGTCACGTCTGGTCTGTTTGCCACGTATCACCCTATCCGTTCTGATACCATAGTCCCAGAGGATCTTTGCCTGATCGTTTTTCTATCACTCCCTCAGGTTGGTGCTCGTACCACTTATTACTGCAAGGTAGCTGATGTTTCTTGCACAGGCTCCAGTGGAGGGCTTTTGCCACTGAATCATGCCTCTTTTTGTACTGGTTCTGTGCAAGTGCCGGGCATTCACTTGCTATGTGGTTTATGGTTTCATTTTTCGTATTGCACTTCCTACATATGGGAGAGATGTTATTTCCGTCTATCGTACTTTGAACATATCTGGTTCTTAGGGCCTGATCTTGTGCCGCTGTTATCATTCCTTCAGTTTCCTTCTTTAGCTCTCCCCTCTGTAGCCATTGCCAATTGTCATCGCTGGCTAGTTCTTTAGTCTGTCTCATGTATTGTCCGTGCATTGGTTTGTTGTGCCAGTCCTCTGTTCTTTCTGTCTTTCTCCTGTCTCTGTAAATTTCTGGGTCTTCGTCTACTTTTATTAGTCCTTCTTCCCATGCACTCTTTAGCCACTCGTCTTCACTGGTTTTTAGATATTGCCCCAGTGCTCTGTTTTCGATGTTAACGCAGTCCTCTATACTTAGTAGTCCCTCTCCCTCCTTCCTTTCGTGTTATGTATATGTCCCTGTCCGTATTTGCTCTTGGGTGTAGTGCTTTGTGTATTGTCATATGTTTCCTGGTTTCTGATCTATGCTGCGGAGTTAGTTCTGCCTTCGTCCATTCGACTATTCCTGCGCTGTATCTAATTACTGGCACTGCCCATGTGTTTTATGGCTTTTATCATATTTCCGGCGTTGAGTTTTGACTTGAGTATCGCCTTGAGTCTCTGCATATATTCTTTCCCTGATCGGTGTCCCTTCATTCTCTTGGTGTTTTATATCTCCTCCTTCCATTATTCCCAGGTATTTGTATCTGTCTCATCTATGTGTTTGAATGTTGCTCCCATCTGGTAAGCTTTATCCCTTCAGTTCTCGTTTTACTTTGCCCTTTTTGTATGTTGACTAAGGCGCATTTTTCTATTCCAAACTCCATCCTGATGTCCCACAGATACAATCCTTACAGTCTGGATTAGGGTATCTATTTCCTTGATGCTCTTACCATACAGCTTGATGTCGTCCATGAACATCAGATGGTTGATTCTGTTGCCTCTTTTCTTGAGTTGGTACCCGGCATCCATCTTCTGTAGTACTTTTGTCATGGGAATCATGGCTACTACGAAGAGTAGTGGGGACAGTGAGTCGCCCTGGAAGATCCCTCTCTGTATTAACCTCTGCTAGTCTTATTCCAGAGCTTGTAAGTATTGTATTCCAGTTGCGCATTGTATTTTGAGGAAGGAAGCTGATGGTATTTTCCTCTGCCCCATATATTTTCAGGCATTCTATTAGCCATGTGTGTGGTATCATGTCGAAGGCTTTCTTATAGTCCTAACCCCATGCCATGCTTTAGGTTGGTTTTCCTTTCTCCTTTTCGTTCATTACCATTTTTGTCTATGAGGTTGTCTGGTCTTTTTGTGGCCCCATAACACTTCCTTCTGCCATACCTTTCTGTTCGGTTGGGGGAGATTGGTGTTTGTTCTCCTCTAGGTAGTTTGTATAGCCTTTTCACTGATGATAAACCTGTTTAGTAACTTCAAACATTATTGGTAGGCTCTAGGTGATAGGCCATGTAGTTTACTGGCTTAATTATTTCCCTTACTTTGTTGCGGTTTTTTTGTACTAAGGATGTTCTTCCCTGTGTCATCCCATTTGGGTGGCTTGGGTGAATTGAGATACAATGCCTGGAGTTGTTCCCTGCTATTCGTGGGTGTAGGGCCTTGAAGTTTTGTGAGCCAGTATCCTATGGACTTCATCGGGACCTGGGGCTTTCCAGTTTGGCATTTTCTTTAGTTGGTGTCTGACTGTGTCTGTCGTGATCTCTGTGAATCTTTGTTTTATTCTCCCTGTTTCTTCTTCCTTGACTTTCTGGAGCCATGTTGCATGTTTGTTGTGTGATACCGGATTGCTCCATATGTTTTCCCAGAGTCTCTTACATTGGTTCGGCTTCAGGAATTTCTGGGTGGTTGGTCTCCCCTCTTAGTTGGCTGTATAGTCTTTTCTGGTTGGTTCCGAATAGTTTTGTTCTGTTGGTATCCCTTATTCCTGTTCATGTACCGTTGGATCTTATGTGCTTTGGCCTTAAGCCTCTGTTTTACATCTTCTATGGTGCTGTTTAGTCCCCTCTCTTGTACTTTGTATTTCTCGTTGAGTTCCTCCCTTGTTTTCTTGCTTCTTAGCCTTTTTTCTGCCATCTCTTTCAGTTTACTCAAGTCAGATCTCATCACCATGATTTTGCTTTTTCCAGGCGCCTTTTCCTTTTTAAGGAGGTTGTTGTTTTGGTTTCTGTTTGGGTTGGTTGTGCTGGTGGTGTTGGTGTTCGAATCCCCATCAGTTCTGCTACTAATCTTGCTCCTGCATATGTCAAGTTATTTGTTTCTGTGATACTGGTGGTGTATTATGCCCATTATTTCATTGACCTCACTTGTTTTCTCCCTTAATTTCTTGGTGTTGTAGGCTTTCATGGAGGGGATCTTTGTTCTCTCTGTATCTGGCTCCATCCATTGTCTGATCTTTTCTACCCATTCCGTCCTCTCTGTTACTTCGTCGGTGTTTCTTCGTGTGTCGTTGTTTGATACCTCATCCTCCCTGTCGTCTTCTGTGGCATCGTCTCTCAGTTCGTCTTAGTGTAATTCGTTGTCGTGTGACATTTCCCTTTCCAGTTCTTCTCTTTCTGTTGGGGAGAGCCAGTTCTTTTTCTTTATGTTCCTTACTTGGTCTGCCAGCCTCTGCTCTGTTTGGGGGGTGTTATGCCTCTCATTCCAGATGTTGACCAATCTTCTTCTATATCCTCTCCTCCGGTCGGGTTGGCTTCTGATGTAGCATCTCCATATTTCCTTATTTTCTTCTCTTGTCCATTTCTTCCTTTTTGCCTCTGTAGCTCCAATCTCAGGCTGTTGATTATTGTCGTTGTGGTGATCGCTTTGCTGGATGACGACCTCCAAGTACCTGACGTCTTCCCCTTCAATTGGGTTGAATACCTGGTTGCCGGACGAAGCTCCTCTGTTGTCCAGAGGTTCCATTTACGTCGTTGTCGTTTTATTCCTTCATTTCTTTCCATCATTGCTGAGATTTTGCTATTTAACCCATAGCTGGAACCCTACCCCATCAGGATAGGTACTCATTTACAGCTGAGTAGACTGAGGAAATTATGGTAAAGATCCTTTCCCAAGGAATCAACGCCGAGGAGAGCGGTCACCCATCCAACTACTGACCAGCCCCAATGTTGCTTAACTTGACTTAAGTCTATTGACGACCTAACCCACTCCTCCACGGCGCCACTATTATTATTATTATTATTTATTATTATTTATTATTATTATTATTATTATTATTATTAATTATTATTATTATTATATTATTATTATTATTATTCAGAAAATGAAACCTATTCATATGAAACAAGCCCACCAAAGGGCCACTGACTTGATATTCAAGCTTCCAAAGAATATGTTGTTCATTAGGAAGAAGTAAGAGGAAGTAAAGGGAATATTATAGTGTTGAATAGGGAGAAGTAAGAGGAGGTAAAGGGAAATGCAGAAAGGAGAGACCCCACTTATTAAAAGAGAGACCGAAACAAAGAAGAGTCTTATAAGAAGGCAGTGACACTGAAGAAAATAATATTTGATACTGGAAAAGAAAGGCTAAGAAACTCGCTGATGAGAGAGAGAGAGAGAGAGAGAGAGAGAGAGAGAGAGAGAGAGAGAGAGAGAGAGAGAGATTTCAGCCCGTCACGTCCACGAAGACTGAATAGCAGATGCCGACTGTGTGGTACATTATTTCTTTATAGGAATTATTATAACAGTTATTACGTTAACCGTACTTCTCTTATTACGGGTATTATTATTATTATTATTATTATTATTATTATTATTATTATTTGCTGTTGGTAGATTTTGTTTATTTGTTCGGCCCAGGGACGACGTGTGCAGCAGCTAATCTTACTATGAATTACATACAAAATTTGCAATACCGATTATTAACTTTTAAACCTTCGGCTTTTTTTCTTTTTTTTTTCTATTGATTTAAGTTTTTTTTTTTCCGGAGAACAAGAACGCGTCGCCTCTGACCAGAGGATTTGCGACGTAAATTTAACAAAGCGAACCAAACAAAGAACCACATATTGTTCGAGCGGAGGTTTTAATTGTGATATTATGACATAGAACAGAAAGGTTAAAAAAAAGGGAAATTCGTAGAAAACGATCTCGTGCACACGCGCGCGCACACACACACACACACACACACACACACAACACACACACGCACAACGAATCAAACAGCACCAATATTCTGTGAGAACTGGACAAGTATCGAATGCATTATTCATACGTATATGAGAGATTTAGATCATCTTATTAACTGGAGTCAAGCAAGAGCTTTTAATCCCATTGTAATGACACAGTCAAAAGGAATATCATTGAATCTTGTTTCATCCAATCAAATAATGGAAGTGTTCTAAATTTAAGTCTTGGTTTATTTAAACTCGATGCCTTCACTTTGCAAAAAGTTGTAGATAAATATATGCAACAAAATTACTAATATATTCAGTCTTATACATGTTTTTGGACTTTGTATGGCTACGTTTCAGTTTCTGTTTGTGACCGCGTGATATTGTCCGATAATCCTGGATTACCTCTTTGATGTTTACCCTCTCTGACAATTAACCTGTCTTAGTAAAGACGAAAGCGCTTGGATTGCTGCCCTATCTTTTTTCTGAGGTATATTCGCTTATATATATACATAGTATATTTATGCATACATTATACATATATGTGTGCGTGTGTGTGTGTATGTGAGTGTGTGTACAGATAGAGAGAGAGAGAGAGAGAGAGAGAGAGAGAGAGAGGGCCGACGCGATACTTTCTCGTAACCGGTGGCAATCATTATGTGTAACACGAGGAACGGTATGAGGCCGCTTAAAAGACTCCGGTCCTTCTCAGTCGCCCAGAATGATTACATAGAGAAAGCAGTTCCGAGTCCTTCTGAGGAACTTTTTAAGAACACACAGACATCCTACGAGGGAGGCGCTGTCTGTGCGGAATGTATTACTAACGTATGTATACATGCGTGTGTATTGTACAGACACAGACTCGCTAAAACATTCACATCACACATACACAACTTTTCTATATGTTTTTGCTGTGTGAGTGCAGATATACTATAGTTATGTAGATTTATATATATTACATACATATATATATATATATATATATATATATATATATATATATATATATATATATATATATATATATATATGTGTGTGTGTGTGTGTGTGTGTGTGTGTGTGTGTGTGTGTGTGTGTACGTAGATATATAGTTATTTAGATTCATATATTTAGTTTCATATATATATATATATATACATATATATATATATTTATATATATATATGAATAAATATACACATACATAGTATATACATACACATACGCATTAGAAGGTAGAGTAGGTACTCATTTGGCAATCTCGCTATCTTATAAAATGACAGGCCTTAATATAGCCGTCCCCTTTAAA
>NC_087206.1:82985516-82997552 GCF_015104395.2 Macrobrachium nipponense
TTGAAAAGAAAACATGTCAATTGCGTCTCATTGGGGTTTTGTCTTGATCTCATCAAAGCAAATAAAAAATCCTCCACCATAATAAGTGATGACGATACCGTTTAATTTCATATCTATTTTCCATAATTAATATACTTTCACTGATCCCAGGGTCCTCAGTGACGAAGAGAAGCTGCCATTTATCGAGGAGGCTGAAAGGTTAAGGTCACAGCACAAGAAAGACCATCCCGACTACAAGGTAAGTATCTCTCTCTCTCTCTCTCTCTCTCTCTCTCTCTCTCTCTCTCATTAATGAAAAAACGAGCTCATAAGTTGCTTGCCATAGATAGTATATGTATATGTACATACATACACACTTACGTACATACATACATATGTGTGTGTATAATAAAATTTAAAGTCTGAATTCATGTTTTATAAAGGTTTTGATGTATATATCTGTGATACACACACACACACACACACACACACACACACACACACACACACACACATATATATATATATATATATATATATATATATATATATATATATATATATATATATATAATTTCCTGTGGCACCTACGTGCATGCATAGGGCATCGACGAACTCACGTCACTACCACATTCTGTCTTGGGCTAATTCCTCAAGATCTCCCCTCCCGCCACATTGTCCTCAACCACGTCTCCTTCGGGCTACCTGTACCTCTTCTGCCAAGGGCAACCCACCCTGGGGTATCTCGTGCTATTCCCTGTCTTTTGTACACTTGGCCTAGCCACTTCCAGCGTGAGAACCTGATATACTCATCGACCGGCAGCACTCCCGTTATTTCTCGAAGTTCAGTATATCTTACTTTAACCAGACCACCGAGCTGATTAACAACTCTCCTAGGGCTGGCCCGAAGGACTAGATATTTTTGCGTGGCCAGGAACCAACTGGTTACCTAGCAACGGGACCTACAGCTTTTGTGGGATCCTAACCACGTTATGTCGAGAATGGAATTTCTAATCAGCAGAAGTAAATTAGTCTGATTAAACGTTGGCAGAGCGGGATGCTATTAGTTCTCTAATTCTGGTATTTGATATCCATATATCCCTCCAGTGAATTCCTAATAATCTTGTGAGTGCCTTATTTTCAAATGCTGAGGATTTATTATCCGAAGTCACTGTACTGCACCATGACTCAATCCCATAAGTCGAAATACTTTTAACCATTATCTTGTAAATTTTTATTTTTGTATTCCAAGTACTTTTAAGCATTCCCATTGTCTGATGGACTTTTTTTTTAATCTTTCCATAAATTCTGTGCTCAGAGAACCATTCTCATCTAAGTAAATACCTAAACACTTAAACGTATCCACTTGCTTTACAACCATGTCTTCAATTAGACAATCCTGTGCATTTTCAACATTCGTAGTCATGATTTCTGTTTTTTCCAACATTAATAATCAAACCAACCTTTCGACCTTCACTCACTAGACAATCCAACATTCTCTGTATCTTTTCTGGTCCCTCGCAGACCCAAACTATCATCATTATCATAACCTAAGTCAAGAAGTTTCCCATTTTCTCCCCAGAATATACCCTCATCAGTTTCTCTTTTAATCTACGACGAATACAAACAGCAGAGGCGACAGAATACCACCATGAATCACGTCAGACTTAACTTCAAATGGATCACTCAAGCAAACCATCAACCATCACATTTAGAAGATGCGCCCTCATGCACGTTCATAATAACCCTCACAAACTTTTTCCGGTATTCCATAATGCCTCATGATTTATCCCATAGTCCGTCTCGAAATACTAGCAAAGGCCTTTTCAAACTCAACAAAGCAATGACTTAACGGGTTTTTCATTTCATTAGCTTGCTGCATTAAATGCCTGACTATAAAGACCTGATCAATGCAAACCCGCCCCATTATATATATATATATTATATATATATATATATATATATATATATATGTGTGTGTGTGTGTGTGTGAGTGTGTGTGTGTGTGTGTGTGTGTGTGTTATCAAATTCAAGTCTGAATTCATGTTGGTGTAAAGGTTTTGACGAGGAGAGAGAGAGAGAGAGAGAGAGAGAGAGAGAGAGAGAGAGAGAGAGAGAGTAATCAAATAACTTGATGAATCGATAATCAATGAGAAAGTTGCAATCTATATCAGCTGCATTTTGTGCGTACTATGAACTTCTGAAAAATATAGATCGTTGTATTACTTTGCTATTATTATCGTTATCATTCATAAGCTAAATCCCGATTCGATTTGACAAGCCCACCGCAGGCACCATCGCCTTGAAACTCAAGCTACCAAGGAATATAGTGTTGATTTGAAAGATATTATAGAATGTATGAAATACAGAAAGTAGGGATCACGTATTAGGAAAAAAAGATAAATTAACAAATAAATAGGTAAAGTTTTAAGTAAAGAGACAGTTGCACTTGGTGGTATAATAATATAGTAAAAAGGATTTCATTTCCATCTTATTATTTTTTATTTATTTACTTGTTTAATTAATTTTTTTCCAGTACCAGCCCCGTCGAAGGAAACCACCAAAAACGCTTAGTACTCTGATGGAAACGGACCCCGCTGCTTCTATGTCTTACAGAGTTCAAGGGTAGGAAAAATAATCATATTTGTGTTCATAAGCATCAAACCTCGTTAAATATCGAATCCACCACACCTAGGGAATAACTTACACCCAAGGGAAATCATGATTAATGAGTGTTTCTCTGCCGTAGCCTGTTTTCGAAGCAACCACAGATGATGAATTTCCTCACCCGGTTATCAAGAGAGATGCAAGTTGATATCGACCCTGCCGTGAATATACAGGGTATCCATAATAATGTCCCAGTACCATTCTGGGCAATAAATACTTATAATGGTACTGGGACTTTATGGACACCCTGTATGTCTGCCGAGTTGAAGTTCTGTGCTTTCAGAAACTATATAGCCCATCTCCACTATGATAGCTGGCTTTGTAAACGGTGTGTATGATACGTATGTTTACCTCAGAACAGCATTTAAGTGGAATTCTACAAGTTTCTGAGATCTCTGCTTACAAACGCAATTCATTCTTTCGCAGGTGACACCCTTTCTTTGTTAAAAGGAGAATTATGATTAATAGCATTAAATAGTGTATGGAAATGATTCCATATAGTTATCATTTCTAATATGCTCAAACGCTTCTTCTTCTTCATCCGTATTTTAAAACCAGCTTTATACATTTCTAATGTGCTCAAATGCTTCTTCAAGCATATTATAGAAACAGCTTTATACATTTCTAATGTGCTCAAATGCTTCTTCAAGCATCTTTTAAAACCAGCTTTATACATTTCTAATGTGCTCAAATGCTTCTTCAAGCATATTTTAAAACCTGCTTTATACATTTCAAATGTGCTCAAATGCTTCTTCAAGCATATTTTAAAACCAGCTTTATACATTTCTAATGTGCTCAAATGCTTCTTCAAGCATATTTTAAAGCCACCTTTATATGTGTACTGTCATCATTTCATCATAATGGCCAAGTTCACGAAAAAAAAAATCAATATATCTCAATAAAATTTACCCCCTTAAAAAATCTATCACATTAATTCTTCTTGATGTAGTACATCAGTTTCCACTTGCAGTACCTTCGGCTAAAATTCGCTTCAGATGTCTCGCGAATTCATTTCGAAAATAACTCCTCTGGAAAACTGCTTCTGATTTTTTTTTATTCGTAAAGAGGATTACAATCCCATGAGAGGTAAACTAGATGCCAGCGGTTAACCAGCTTTCGTCTATATTTTACCTGTCACACGCTTCGAGTCGGTATCACCTGTGATATAGGAATGATCAACAACAACAACAAAAAAAAGACCATACAAGAAGAAGGCAAATTTAAAAAAGAACTCAAGACTCCTATTCTGCAGGAGCTACGGTACTGACGAGAAAACACTAAAAGACAATTATATAAAATATGTAAGAAGCAACTTACTTAGAAAACGTGCCAGTGCCCCCGCCAGAGAGGTAATCATCATACCTGTTCGACTCTCGGGCATTCCATTGAGGGGTGAGGTATGCGTATTTCTGGTGATAGAAGTTCACTCTCGACGTGGTTCGGAAGTCACATAAAGCCGTTGGTCCCATTGCTGAATAACGACTGGTTCTATGCAACGTAAAAACACCATACAAACAAACAAAACCAGTGGTCATTCAGCAACGGGACCAACGGCTTTACGTGGCTTCCGAACCACGTCGAGAGTGAACTTCTATCACCAGAAATATACATCTCTGACCCCTCAATGGAATGCCCGAGAATTGAACTCGCGGCCACCGAGGTGGCAGGCCAAGGCCATACTAACAACGCCACTGAGTTGCTTGTTTGTCGTTTTTTATCAACTGTCATCACATTTATATAGAACTGCCAAGCTGCAGTATGTTTTCACAGCAGTTGCATGTTCAAACAAAGTTCGTAGAGTGAAATGATTCACGCAAGTTGTCAGTTGTGACTGACATACCAAATGTGAGTAGAAAAACACTCTTACCTATACTTATTGTTTAATTGTGTGTATGGTGTTTTGACGTTGTATGGAACCAGTGGTTTATTCAGCAACGGGACCAACGGCTTTATACGTGACTTCCGAACCACATCGAGAGCGAGCTTCTATCACCAGAAATACACCATCCCTGACGCCTCAATGGAGCCCGAGAATCGAACTCGCGGCCACCGAGGTGGCAGGCCAAGATCATACCGATCATGCCACTGAGGCGCTTTACCTATACATATGAAATTAATTTGTGTAACGAAATCAAAAGAAAACAAAAAACATTCACCTTAGATTCTTCTTACAGAATCGGTAACTACGGCGTCAAATACTGCAACAGTAAAATTATTCTTATGCTTATATTTAAAAATAACAAAAATACAATATTTAAATTATTCAAACAATTAATATTTTGAACACAAGAATTTGTTTGTAACAACTTTCTTCACTTTTGCTCCATACAAAATTAAACAAACCATCTCACATAATTTAATCTCCCCTAAGAAAACAAAGTTTCTCATTTTCTGTACGCTTCTGCATACGCCTTATCCATATACAATACACATATTTACAAATAATTAGAACTGCAGTATTCCTGTATTTTTTTACATTTAGCTTTAATGTCTAACATTAATAATTTGATCCATTCCTTACATTCCACAGTAAATTGGCTCTGTTCAGAAACAGATGCTGGAAAATGGTACTTTTTCTTAAGAACAACGACTCTCGTATATTCCTGATGTGACCCTTTTAAATTTGAATCGCTTAAGCAAACCGTTCATATTTGTATCGTCTTCATTCTACCATGACATCAGGTTAACAATTTTCTAAGCCATCTAGTAGGTTTAAGCTCCCCCTCATGAAAACCTAAAATCAAATTAGCAAATATGCATGAAATTGGGCTACCCATTGCTACCCCATCTACTTGCAACTGCAACTCATCATTAAGCATGAAGTACTTATCTTTAGCTGTTGCCTCCAATAATGTCTTGTACTATTTTCTGAGCAAATTTCTGTAAGAGTTCCCATATTTATACATTTAATTCGCTGCTATGTCAGAGGTTTCATTAAGAGCTATGTTCGTGAATAATGATTCAATATCAAAACTGCATAAAAAAAAACAATTGTTCAGTTATTCAAATGCTTTCAGTCATTAACTAATTCATTTGAATTATCAAAACTGTATAAAAAACAATTAAGTATATTCAAATGCTTTCAGTCATAAACTAATGCACACGATTTTTATTTAGAGAATAAGTAGCGTCCGTTATAGTATTCAAAAAGGTTACTAAGAATTTCGCTAAATTACATGACGTGGTTATTATTAAAAACAACGACCGGTCTTAAGGGTACTACGTAAAAAAAAAATGTATTATTGGTGGGCGCAGCACATGCTGTTACACTCCATTTGATGTATATCAATAAAATATTTGAATATGAATTTGAATCCAATGTCCGTGATCCGTTTTCTATGCTTTGTTTTGATGTCTGTGATCCGTTTTCTATACTCAAAAATGGTTGTTGAGGTTGGTTTTCTAAATATTCTTTGACTCGTGACTTGTATTCTTGATGTAGATTTGAGCTTTGGCATTCTTAAGATAGCGGGTGAACAACCACTTTCATAACAGTCGTTGCATTCTTTGTCTGAAATAGAATTATTGTTTTTTTTTTTTAATTTTTATGACCTGTTTATTTTATCCTCATTCAGGATATTCCTATGATAGGGGTCTGCCAATGAGGTATTTTCTTAGATTTAGTAGCGTCATTTAGTATAACTAACATTTTATCAATGTAATGTTCTCGGTTTTGAATGACTACTCCATCTCCTTTGTCGGGTTTGCTAATGATCAGAGAATTATTCGATTCTGAATTCTTTAACAAATTATTATCATCCTCAGTCAAAATAGTCAGAATCGAGCACCTGATAGACTTGAAATTACAGGCTAATTTTCTAAGCATCTAATTCCATTCCATTTCAGTCTCTTCGAATTTTTCTACTCTCCTTGTAAGGGTATGTCTTTTCAGTATTTAAAATATACTGAAACATCAGGAGTACTTTATTATTATTATTATTATTATTATTATTATTATTATTATTATTATTATTATTATTATTATTATTATTATTATTATTATTCAGAAGATGAAACCTGTTCATATGGAACAATCCAAGCTTCCAGAGAATATGGTGTTCATTAGAAAGTAGTAAGAGGAGGTAGAGGGAAATACACAAAGAGAGAGGAGATACCACCCATTAACAAAGAGAAAATAAATCAATAAATATATAAAAATGTATTAAAATGTAGTTGTATCTAGGATATTCCGTCTCAGTCTTCCAAAAAAAAAGCAGATTCTTCCAACATTATTCTGTTGCTATTTCCAGTGGCTTAATGGGAGGTGCTGGTACGTACTGCCCTAGCATGGGTATGGGCCTTCCTTCTCCTCATACTGCGCCCCCAACGCCCCCCAAGACCCCCCAACACCAGCATAATCCCAGGTGAGGAGTCAAGATAAATATTCGTATTTTTCTGAATGCTTACTTCAAAAAGGTTATGCTGTTCTGACCAGGAGAAGACCAGGCACTTGTGTATTGTTCAGACGTTGAGCACCTGGTTACGAATAAAGCAGTAATCACTGCATCTGATCATCTCATATGTGTAGGGTTGGAGAAAGTGTAGTAGAGGTAAATGTCAAGGTAACGAAAAGGATTAAGGGTAGGAAGGCTCAAGATGTCTGTAAAGTAACTTCAGTATTAAATTTCAATTCCGCCAGCAGGCAAGGATAGGACCCCTTTACCATCCAAACTATTGTGGTCGGAACGGATACACTCTGTGGTGTAATTTCGAAGTCATCCATATCCATGAGCTTAAGATCGTGGGATTTCTTTTTAAAAAAATGGGCTTATCTAGGACAATACTATTAATCAAGATTCAGCGTCATGAGATCATGAACTTACTGAAACATTCTCCTACAATTATAAACTGTATTTATCCAGTGTCGTCCATATGCTGCTCAGAAGCTTGGAACGTTGAGAGGTGGTGCATGATATCATTTATATTAGGTGTTGTCCTACACATACAATTTTTCCTCCTAACCAGGGCCACCTCATCCTCTGGCGCGACAAGTAGTCTGAGTGAATCTGGCGGAAGGAGTGACTGCAGTTTTGGTAAATCTTCTGTCTACAGCCGTGACCCTCACTCAGTTCACGCCCACCCGCATTTCCCAGGACTGGACGCATCCAAGGCTCAACTCTTCAGGTAGTGGACTACATTGTTCCGTGTTCTGGAATGCCTCTCATGAAGGGTGGTGTCTGTAAAAGGCCGAATTATAGAGACTTCAATTCCTCGTTGAACGAGTGGTTTTCGCGCTTGGCTACCAGTCCAGTGGTCCGAAGTTCGATTCCCGGCTCGGCCAACGCAGAATCAGAGGAATTTATTTCTGGTGATAGAAATTCATTTCTCAATATAATTTGGTTTGGATCCCACAGTAAGCTGTAGGTCCCGTTGCTAGGTGACCAATTGGTTCCTAGCCGATTAAAAATTTCTAATCCTTCGGGCCAGCCCCAGGAGAGCTTAATAATCAGCTCAGTGGTCTGTACATAACTTTATAGTGACTTCGGCTCATCCTTTTCCCTAATTGTTAAACAGGTTTTCGTTATTGGTGTTGCAAAGAAATGTGACCAAACCGCACTGTAGATTATGCTGTAAGCAAAGATATTCTAGTCCTATATAGACAATGTAAAACTTTCAAGACACCAAAGGATTAAACCATTGTGTGCAATAATGATAGCGTTAACTCTGAAAGTTATAATTCAGTGGCAAATATTAGCAGTTTTCTCGGGACGTTTAAACTATTTTAAGACCCATATGTAGGAGGTAATACTTTCAAATTTCCTAGGAACACATCTCTAACTTCTTACAGTTTTGAATTCTTTAAATTCTTGCAAACCTCTTCCGTTCTACCAGCCAAGGCACCAACAGCGGGAGTCACAACAGCGCAGTAGGCAACAGCAGCAGCAACCAGTACGCAGACCCTACCAGTCCAGGAACCAAGATGGAGGCTGCCATGGCCCTTCAGGCAGCAAGGAATAACTTCTCTGCCTCCTCCTCCTCCGTCGCTTTCCCCTCCTCGAATTCATCCCCTGGTTCAAGTGGTACTTCTGCGTCGTCAGCAGCCTTCTTCAGGGATGATACGACAGCCAACATGGCAGCGAATCTAATGCGACCTGCTTTTGGCCAAGAGCTCTTCCAGGTATGCTTTCCAGGTTTCTGAGTTTTGCTGGAACAGGGATAAACTTTTTAGTATTGTTTCCACGAGCTCTTAGGGTCTTCCTCAGGCTCTCCTAGTTTTCATAAGCATAGAATTCATGACATGCTCTGCTTTACCTGAAATTGTACCCTGTGCTTCCTTCACAGATCATCCATAAACTCGTACCTCAGTCTTATTTTTTTTTTTTTTAGAGAGAATCAGACCTATTTAAGATTGGTTTTACAAATTTCACAAAATAAAAACTTCCATTTGCTATAACTATTCATGTTAGTATACTGCATTATGCTAGACTGTATTCTACTGAAAAATGAATTCAGATTACTTTCTACACAAGTTTAATAAGGTTCTCACTCCTTCCAGGGACACATGTTTGCAGGGTCAGCGCATGCGCAAGGAGCAATGAATCTTCAGGGTGCACAATCCTTTTACCACTATGGTGCGCAGGGCCTCCATCCTTATTACATGACACCGAGATAACCAAGCTGTCACTCTTTTGTTTGCTAGAATAGATAGGTATTAGGCCATCCTAAGGTATACTCTTAACAAATGTAACATTAACGCTGTAACTACCATGGATCTTCAAAGGAGCAACCAAGACGCCAAGGACCGGGGTTTCATAACATGAATTCACCCTGTCCTCTGATAAGGGTTTCCATTTAGAAATGTACTACACAGACTCAAGCAGAAGCCGAAAAGGATAATGAGGCCCACTGAACGTGCGTTTTAAGTAGGTTGTTATCTATTTTTGGCCCTCCATAGCCTTGCTCGAGACAGCGTTAATAAAACTGAACGTTAACGCACATATCTTCCGCTTTTTTTAAGCCTGATGTGAATATCAGTAGTGAAAGGCGTAGATGAATGCAGAAGACCATCATCAGTTAACTCCTTGTTGATCTGTTACCAGGTAAACAACGCTTCGTTTAAACCAAAGTCATTCGGAAGAGGACTCAAGAAAAGGTATCTCTGTAACTGGAAAAGCTCTCTCGACTTTTACAACTCTCAGAATCATTAACCATAATCGTGCCATGTTTAATAAATCTTAACCACTACAGTGTTTCATTGCCATCCAAAGGGTACACACAGTTATGCACTGAGCGTGTTGCACATCACTCTTTCTTAGATAGAATGTCTTAAATTTTGCTGATTTAAGAACTTTGCTTCCATGTCTAAATTAGGCTAAATGAATAAGGTATGTGTCACACCTCTCAGACTTTATAGCAAAGAAGACAAATCAGCAGAAAGGACCACATGACTGAAGAAGGTGGTAAAGCTGTATCTAATCATTTCTAAAGGGATTTTGAATGAATAGCAATTAAGGTATGTTAGGAGCGAGGTATAAAATCTATGTGTAGTACCTACTTTCAGGACTGCCTTAAATACCCTTATTTGATCTGTCAAAGGAATATCTTCACTAATTTAAGCCCTAAAAGTTAATTAGGATACTATTTATACCTGTCCACACAACCCATCTCAAGATCAACGTCAGGCAAATGCTACTTGGCCCATCAACATTTAGAACTCTTGGAAGGAACAACTTGCCAACCGAGTATAGTGTAGCGAAGGTGCTTCTGTGTGGATAGGCCATTGTACAGGGTGGGCCAAAAGTAGTCTCACAGTTACTTCATGAACTGTTTCTCATTCAAAGTACTCTTCAATAAAAAATTAATACTGTGCCATTAATACATGCTACTTATTTTTATCCTTTTCATGTCACTCATTCTTAAATATGCCACTTATTCATGTCTGAAAAATTTTATGCATTTAATAAAAATAAATGTACTGCGTATTAACTGTTTTAACTGTGAGACTACTTTTGGCCCACCCTGTATAATAAACCTTACAATTCAGGCCCATTCCTATCATGACAATAGACAATGCTACACCAAGTGATTGATAGTTACAATAATAAGGGACTGGGTGCTGACACTTGTTAACCTTGTACAGTGTAGCAAAGGTGTTTGTGTGTGAACAGGCCAGTGTATAGTAAACCCTACGATTTAGCTACACTTGTATCATGACAAATAATCAATGCTACATGAAGTGATTGATAGTAGTTACAATAATAAGGGCTTGGGTGCTAGACAGCAAGATTAAGGAAAGGAAGCGGAAATGGTGGCAAAGTAAAAGACTGAAAAAAGTCATGGCAGCTTGGAGCCGAAGGGACGCATCAAACACCCTTTAGTAATGCTTACAGTGCAACATGTGAGGCGCACTGAACTCTATGCCCCAGTCCTATGGGGCTGTATGGTTTAACGATTAGGGGCAAATAACTGACAAGCCTTACACGAGTCACAATGATTGACATCAATATATTGCTGTTGTTGAGTAATACTTTGGTTTCCTAACTAGGAATGGACCATTCCATACCAAGTACCATTCCAGACTTGGAATCTTGCCAATCTTAGAAGTCAAAAATATTTTTAGTCCAAAATGAATATTTCATATTGTTACGACCTCATTTACGGCCGTAATTTCAAGGGTTCTTGTCTCTACTCAGAATTTGCGGTCAGTAAAAAGGCAACACAGCAACTTAGGAACAAAAGAACAAACACCTCAACAAAAGTTACAATATTTGTTTCCACAAGAAAAAGATAATGGTTGGCAAAAATAATAATCAAAATGAATATATAAAACAAGGGAAAACAAACCTTAAGATCTTTAAAAGATCACCTAAAACTAAATTAAACCCTAAACCAAGAAATAGAAAATTTTAAATGTGACACTTCAGGCAGGTACCTTCCAAATTACTGGCCAGATAAATCTAACCTAAGAAACTAAGTTAGGTAGAAGGAAGCAAGAGAAAATAAGAGGGAAACTTCATAATACTCCTACCTAACACATACAAACTAAATTGCACTTAACATCTAATTTAGTGAACAGGATAAATGCTAAGAATAATTATAATAATTTAAAAACGTTCAGTTAATAAACAATACGAAATGAAAATCAATAATCTTACGAATTCAAAATAAGGAATAACCACGAGAGGCTTAGTGGTTCAGCTCATCAGGCCATACAAGGTCCAGAAGACCGTACTGCAAACAGGGGCGTGCAAATCCACAGGTACCCAGCGATCCACGATCGTCTTAAACATCTCATACCTGTAGAAAGCCGCCCTACTTGTCTCCACGAGTTCCAAGAACTCACTGACGCTGATGCAGAGGTCAACAAGGTCAAGCTGCAATTTCTGCAGGCAACCCAAAATACCACGGGAACACCGAGGGTGGTAGCCTCCGAGAATCCGGGACGTCACA
>NC_087206.1:82998052-83090552 GCF_015104395.2 Macrobrachium nipponense
GTCTCCTTGAGGGTCAGGCAGTCAAGCGTCGGTCAAGAGAAGGGAAAGACGCACTTTCCCCTCGTGCCCTCTGCCGGTTTCCGCTCGGTCTCAATTCCGCCGGTACTATAGATATTAAGTTCATTTCACTCGGGCCCTTGTGTAAATTTATTTAGAATAGACCGGTTGTTAAATTAATCACTGAGCGTTTGATTTCTGCCATGACCCACAGTAACTTAAGAATCCCACGCGGACCCAGGTCGGGGTCACATATATAATAACATATATATATACATATACATATATATATACATATACATATATATATATATATATATATTATAAATATTATTATCATATATATACATATATATATATATACATATACATATATATATATATATATATATACATATATATATATACATATATATATATATATATATATATATATACATATATATATTATATATATATACATACATATATACTATACATATATATATATATATAATATATATATATATATATAATATATACATATATATATATAATACATACATATTATATATAATATATTATATATATATAATATATAATATATATATAATATATATATAATATACTATATATATATATATATATATATATATATACATAACATACATTACACATACATACATATTACACACATACATACATACATACACATACATTATATTATATACATATATATATATATATATATATTTTATTTATTATATATATTACATATATTATATATATACACATATATATATATATACACATATATATATATATATATAATATTACACATATATATATATATATATATATATATATATATAATTTATATATATATATATATATATCCGCATATGGAATTACTTGCAATTAAGGGTTAATCTTATTTAAACTGACGATTGAATCAAAGTTTTTACATGTATATTTAACCAATGTACTGAAATATAATTTATATCTTAATGTACCACAACCTCAAAGGATTCAGGAGAGGGGGCTCTCTAATTACCGATATAAATCTTGGTAGACAAGAGTGGTCGATAACCATAAGCTGATAATTAAGGCATGCAGGTATGTCCTAAGCAACTTGTTTTTTTAGAAGCTGGCTTGCATAAAGTCTTAATATCTTGTAAATAATTATCTTTGTCAGTTTGTTCGTATTTTCTTGTAATACCTTTTCACAAATATGGTTTCTGTATGTTTCCTTAAAATATTTGTGTTGCTTACCATTTCGTTTACGTTATTCATATTCTCACAAACTTCGTTGAAGATTAATGCTACGTTTATTTTGATTAAAGTGTAAAGGTCCTATTAAACCGAATTTGTTCTACTTGTTTAATACATCTTTATACACACATGTGTGCCCCTCAGTATAATGTAATTATCTAAAATACACACTTGTCCTTTTAAACAACCATTTTCACTCAAAGTAAATAGTAGAAAATAGCAGGAAAATGACGTCAGAGTACAGCGGAGCCACTGCCAGGCTCTCACTATCCAACCAGTGTCGTTCGGACAGCAGCATAAAAGCGTACGACAGGCTTAGCCCGCTAAAGGTGCGTTCACACGGTCGAACAATGTCCGACGGACAAACATTATTACCAATTAACAATTGTCTGCCGGTCTTTGCCTTGTGAGCAGAGTAAAAACAGTGGTATACAAACTCATCTGGTACCAGTGTTTGTTGCCAGATCTACTTCCATCGTTTCAACGCTTACGACGTCATCCTGCTTCGCCTATGAAATGGTAATGTTTGTCCGTCGGACATTGTTCGACCGTGTGAACACACCTTAAGAGGCAAAGTTTACCAAGCAGAGGTCGACCGTGTGGACGCGGCCTAACAAATGTGGTGTTCTGATATTTGGCTTGCTTCGTTTACCTTTTTCAGAAAGAGGAGACCTTTCAATGGATTAGCTCTGCCATTCGGATTTATATTTTTGTTTGCATGGTGTTTTTGCGTTGCATGGAACCAGTGGTTATTCAGCAAAAAAACTAACTGCTTTACGCGACTTCCGAACCACGTCGAGAGTGAACTTCTATCGCCGAATATTCGGCTTTCTACTCAAGCAATCTACAACGTAAATTGAAAACTGGATTCACAGCTTAAGTTTTCTTACCCTACCTACGTAGAGCAGAAATTCTATTTCATATCAGATTGTTAGGAAAAGGGTCCCACTAAACCACCTACCACCCCACATTCACTCCTCGTGGCTAATTAGGGCGAGGGGCAAATGAGACCATAAAGCAGGCTTAATATATTCCAACTTATTAATACCAGCTAATATCTAGCTCTATTTCAGGAAATTAACCCTGCTCATTCAAATTCCAAGCCTCCAGGGATTATAGTCAACAGCAGTTTCAGGTCTGAGTCCGGTTCAAGCCCACTTTTGGAAGTATCGGTGGGCGGGAGGAAGACCTTACTGTAGTCTGTTCAGCCTACTTCTTATACAGCTCAATATGTAATTCCTTGAGCTTTCTTGGCGTCAGGATTTTTTAAGTGATCAAGTGGTGTAATACTCTAGTTAAAGGACGTAACTGCATTTTGCAGCTACTTAGAAAGTATCTCTTTTATAGAAGTTACCTTATACTGCTCTCAGTTTTATCTAATTGCGGGGAAAAGGTTCATAAAAGAATCAGGGGAATGGCATTTTGACCATCTCGACCATGGATAAATAGCTAAACACCACACCCTAACCCCAACACTCCTATAAAAAAAATATAAAGCCAACAGCTTAAGTGCTTAACCACCTAGTTATCTGTCGTAAAGTATACTGCCATCTTTGCTTATAACAGCATACAAGTAATTTAAAAAAAGAATTATAATGCAGCATTATACTGCAGATTATACTGCAGTAGTCAGGCTCTTACAAACCCCAGATAACATTTCATTACAGCAGTTCCCAATGCCATCGGCTGGCTGTTATTGAAGTATAGTTTTTTGGCTCGGAATCCAAGCACTTTGGCAGCTCAGGCCATTCGCGCATCTACACCAAAAGTTAAAGCCAATATCAAACCATCTCCTTCAGCTTGAAGTCACAGTACTACCATTTTCCTCAAATTAGTTTACCAGATACCTCAAACCTCATTTGAGGGTACTTTTACTTTCCTATACCATTTGGGCAAATAACTTACCATAGTAAAGCAATTTCATAACTGCTTTTAAGGTTCAGTACGGCTAACCTAATATGGACCTTCAAAAAATATGATACAGTACTGTAACCACTTCCCAGCATAGCCAAATGCTAGGCCGTGTCAACATTCAACCTTTACCCTTTGCCTTTTTCTACGATGAAGGTCAGACTGGCATACTTGGGAATGAAAGTTAACTCAATAGTTTTCTTCAACAACCTTTTAATTAAAAGCCAAAATAAAACAAATGAATTTCCATTGACATAAAACTTTCCATTTTTATTACCCTTTTATTTATCCGATTCCGCGCAGAGTTTAGTCACCAGGCAAAGTATTCTAGATTAAGATCAAAGCTGAATATTAAAGCTGAAGATTTGGGGCGGAGGATTGAAGTTGAAGATTTGGGGCAGAGGATTCAAGTGGTAGATTAAAGCTGAAGATTTGGACTGGACTACTGGGCGGAGTATTCCAAGCTGAAGATTTGGGCAGAGTATTTAAGCTGGACCAAGACTGATGTTAAGCACTATCCAACTTCACGAAGACTTATCACTTACCAGTTTTTTAACCAAATCAAAGTTATCTTTCAACAGACCTGGAATAAAAACGCAGCTGAAAAACTTAATTTTTTTGAAAGGTTGCTACCCTAGCTTTTAGTTTTTATTTTAGCTGTGTATTATGTAGTCATACTACTGCACATTTAAAAAATTTTATGACATCAATAACCCGACACTAATAACCAAGGTAAAAATAGAAGGTTACGTTATTGAAAAAATACAATCATTAAAAACTAAAAAATGACAGTTTATCTAGAACACTAAATCTCGACAAATTATATTTATGTTTAATCCATTAAGCAAAGGAAAACTAATTTCCGCAAAAAAATTTAAAACTAGATTTTGGATTTTTGTTTTTGCGTGCTTGTGTACATGTTATTGATGCAAGCACTCTCCTGACGTACGGTAACCGTACGTCAGAAGAGACATCCTCCCCACACCAGGGGCCCCGCCCCTGGCGGGGGAGGATTAGCTTGCGTTAATTTTAAGATTTAAAGAAACAAAACAAATGAAACTTACCATTGGCATTGGCATACTTTACCAAACTCACTCTACTCCTGGGATGGTGTCTTCCAAGCTTCGTTCCACACCTGGGGAGAAGCCACAAAATTAACATTTACTTTCATAAATATTTTCATAAACTGTAATGGTCAACCATAAACTATTTTAACAATTGTCTAAACGGCGCTAAATCTTGACAGACGCTAAATCTTGACAGCTAAACATTATATTAAATTTTAAACTAATCCAAACCCCATTTAAGTTTACACCACCTAACGTGAAATAACGCTTTTAGACAAATACAAAATTAACTTTCAATTACGTAAAAAAATACATAATCTCTTAAGTTAAACTATCACAAGATCATACAAAATCTTATGTTAAGAAAAAAAAACATACTACATCTCTCATGTTAAAAAAATTACAAAATACAAAATCTTCTCTTATGTTGAAAAAAAATCATACATATTCCTACTTAAAATCTTACGTAAAAAAATCGGTAAACTGAATATTTGATAGATTTTCTAGCATGAATTTTATGCCATATGTTAAGAGAACTAACTGGCCACAGCAATAACAAGACAAACAAATATGTAACTGTGTGTTGGCTAGAATTAAAACACTTCGTACTACAATTTGAGACACATGGACCATAACATACCACGTCAGTTCGAAAACAAAAATCTTACCTTCGCAGGCAGTCGACGAATCTCATTTTACAGCGTACCAGCAATATAAGTTTCTTGACGTAAAGACACCAACGAGAGATTTCCACGAGAGAACTTAACCTAAAAGGAGGGTTCAGTCACGAAGTACATATCACCAACCTTTCCGGCAGATTGACGACAGTTCGGCGGCGGCGTTGGTATTTCTACAGAAGCAATCCGCGGTGGCTTAGACTATGGCAATTGACTGATTCCTATGTTATTTGAGTTACTGTACAAGATTTAAAAGTAATATCCATTCGGGCGGCTGTAACTAAGCAGTAATTGAAATTGAAAGTTACATAATAGCCGCACCAAACTCAAAGGTATATTAAAATTTAGTTCCAACCAAACGAAAAAAATATTCCTTACAACCCTTGTAAAGCAACTAAAATAACATAGAAAATGTCAATTGCCATAGTCTAAGTCACCGAAGAACGGTCCTATAGGAAGGTGCCAAGTATTCGTTACGGTGAAGGCAATGTAAACACAGCCGCCATGTTTAAATTCCCCAACCACCACGGAGCCGAGCCATATGTTCACTAAGGGTGGGGGGGGGGTAAGGTGGAAGGTACGAGTTGTCTTAGCAGCACCCCACTGAATAGTAACATACCTTGACGCAACTTTCAGCGAAAGCCTAACACTCACTTTCCTAAAACATAATAATTAAGAATAATGTTTGGACCTTACCTTAAAGGGGTGGAGGGTACAAAGCAGCAGCTGCTTTTAAGAATGCGTGGAGGCGGGTCTTGGGTTCCTCAAAATGCAGCTTGAAATAAGCAACAGCCAAGTACCCGACGAAGTTATACATTCTCCTCCCGTATCTTGAGTCGACTGAATGGGGGCAAAAGACCTGCTTTTCTCAGGAGGCCATGGTCCCTGGCAAAAACCCCGATTAGTCGATCATAATTACCTGAGTAAAAGGCAGAAAAATCTTTGTAACTCATGTAACAATTGTTACATGAAGTTGGCAAAGAGTTCTGGTGAGGGGCTGGGGCGAGCGTGAAGTAGATGCAGCAGTGGATGTCATGGCGGCAGATTCAACAGTGTTGGAGTTGTACAGTTAGGAGGTGGCAGGAGGCCAGACCGTAGAAAAACAGTGGTGGAGAGGTGGGGTGGAGTAGTAAAAATGCTTTGATGCTATTGGTTGAGGCAGGGTGGGGCTGAGGTAAATGAACAAGCACTTAACAAGATAAGTTGGCAATGTTAAGGGTAATAAAAGTAAATGGGTAGTTAAGGAACCTAAATGTAAATGTGGGATGGGTTCAAAATATGAAATAATACAAATACATATATAACGGGCCCAGGAGGGGGTGGGATTTAAGTCCTGGGTGGTAAATGTGTAAAAGGGCCTATAGTTGTTTTAATAAATACAAAAGACCAAATTAAACATAGGTTAGCATATAACAAAACTAATTAAAAACTTGTAGGGAATGTTGCATGACCAGGGGTGGGTTGGGCCTGCTGTAACCCCCCTTAAAGAACCAAACCAACCTAACATAACCTAACCTAGCAGGGGATGTAACCTTACCTAGTAGGAACTTAACCTAGTAGGCAATGTTGCCTGACCAGGGGGATTTGCCCCCTGTACCCCCCCTTAAAGCCTAACCTACCTAGTAAGGAATGTAACCTAACTAACCTAGTTAGCGGAAATATTGCCTACCAGGGGACTTCGCCCCCCGTACCCCCCCTTAAAGGCCTAACCTAACCTAGTAAGGAATGTAACCTAACCTAGTAGGGAACATTGCCTGACCAGGGGGGCTTCGCCCCCCCATACCCCCCCTTTTAAAGGCCTAACCTAACCTAGTAAGGAACGTAACCTAACCTAACCTAGTAGGGAAATACTAGGCCTAACCTAACCAGTAAGGAATGTAACCTAACTACCTAACCTAGTAGGGAATATTGCCTGACCAGGGGGGCTTCGCCCCCCCGTACCCCCCCTAAAGGCCTAACCTAACCTAGTAAGGAACGTAACCTAACCTAACCTAGTAGGGAATTACTAGGCCTAACCTAACCTAAGCTAAGGAATGTAACCTAACTAACCTAACCTAGTAGGGAATATTGCCTGACCAGGGCTTTTCGGCTTCGCGTACCCCCCCTTAAGGCCTAACCTAACCTAGTAAGGAATGTAACCTAACCAACCTAACCTAACCTAACCTAGTAGGGAATATTGCCTGACCAGGGGGGCTTCGCCCCCCTGTACCCCCCTTAAAGGCCTAAACCTAACCTAGTAAGGAATGTAACCTAACCAACCTAAACCTAATAAACCTAGTAGGGAATATTGCCTGACCAGGGGGGCGGGGCTTTGCCCCCCCGTACCCCCCTTTAAAGGCCTAACCTAAACCTAGTAAGGAACGTAACCTAACCTAACCTAGTAGGGAAATACTAGGCCTAATGTAACCTAACCAACCTAACCTAGTAGGGAATATTGCCTGACCAGGGGGCTTTGCCCCCCCGTACCCCCCCTTAAAGGCCTAACCTAACCTAGTAAGGAATGTAACCTAACCAACCTAAACCTAACCTTAACCTAGTTAAGGAATATTTGGCCTGACAGGGGGGCGGGGGGGGCTTCGCCCCCCCTGTACCCCCCCTTAAAGGCCTAACCTAACCTAGTAAGGAATGTAACCTAACCTAACCTAGTAGGGAAATACTAGGCCTAACGTAACCTGGTAAGGAATGTAACCTAACCAACCTAACCTAGTAGGGAACATTGCCTGACCAGGGGGGCTTCGCCCCCCCATACCCCCCTTAAAGGCCTAACCTAACCTAGTAAGGAACGTAACCTAACCTAACCTAGTAGGGAAAAACTAGGCCTAACGTAACCTAGTAAGGAATGTAACCTAACCTAACCTAACCTAGTAGGAATATTGCCTGACCAGGGGGGCTTCGCCCCCCCGTACCCCCCCTTAAGGCCTAACCTAACCTAGTAAGGAATGTAACCTAACCAACCTAACCTAACCTAACCTAACCTAGTAGGGAATTTTGCCTGACCATGGGGGCTTCGCCCCCCGTACCCCCCCTTAAAGGCCTATCCTAACCTAGTAAGGAATGTAACCTAACCTAGTAGGTAACCAAGTAGGGAATGTAACCTAACCAACCAACCGGAAGAACATTCTTTAATATTACGAGCTTTCGAGGTTAAAACCTCATCTTCAGGCTGAAAAAATGACAAGGATTAGTAATCACTAAAATTACATTAAAATGAATTGTCTAATTAAAAGCTTCAGTAAAAACACAAAATAAAACGAACATCACATACAAACTAAAAATTTAAAAATTACGAAAAAACTAAAACAAAACGCAAGTCATACAAAAACAGTAATAAAAATGAAAATAATATGAAAGGTAAACAAACTACACTCAAAAATAAAATGGCTAACGACCCACTTTGTGTACCTACTATGAAACTATATGATAGCTAGTTGAATACCGGACGAGTTGTTGTTCAATTCCGGTTTCATTTTCTTAATAAACAGCGACTCTGAAATTAAAAGGTCCAGTCTATTTGAGCAAAAAGACAGTACTCTAAAATCTAGGTGAGTGAAAGGATGGTCCTGTGCTAAACTGTGATCCCTTATGGCAGAAAATGGTGGTTTAGAAAGAGGAAACCTAGTTCTAACGGAAAGACCTCTGTGTTCCAAAATTCTGTGTCTAAGCCAGCGGGAACTGGATCCCACGTATCGCAGTACGTAATTCAATACGTACTATGATAAATAGAGCTTACAATGTCTGTTGTGATTTTAATTCAATACGTACTATGATAAATAGAGCTTACAATGTCTGTTGTGATTTTAATTTATTTCTTCAAGACATGGTCTTCCTCCAGAATTATTTTTCAGAAAATTCTTATCCCGTATTTGTCTTTTACAAAGTTCTGAAAAATTTTCTACATGAGAAATTTTGTCCCAGACCAGTGCACAGTACTGCTAGTAAAGATGTAAAGTATATTAAATTGCCAAATTATTATGGTTGATACGTTGGTGCTACCTTGGCTTTTCGTCTCGGCGACACCTGATCCGAATTGCTATACCTGCCACACGCTAAGTTGGCGGTGATGCCCCGCCCCTTGCTAAGCGAAGGTGGTAATTGGATTACAGCAACTATTCGTGTGGCTATTCATTTGAGTGTGTTGAAGGCGTTTGCAATTACTAATTTAGGTTATTTTTATTGTAGAAGTTAATTATACTCTTTAAAGAAAATGAAAATGTATGTTAAATGATGAAAACGTTTGAGAACTTTGAGAAAACTATCACTAAAGTATAACTCAAATAGTCAAAGTCAAGGATTTTACATGATTTCGAATGCACTCTGATTCATTTATCTTCAATGTCCCGTAAATATATAAGAAATTGGTCAGAATCATGTATATTGTAAAGGTCATCTAAATACGAAGATGCTATATAGTATGAATATAGAAGTCCACGTTTCCAAATTACATAATTAATGGTTAGAAAACATGCACCTTATCTAGGGAGGCAGAATGATCACTAAAATAGCCAGTTACTGTAATTGGCGGGAATTTCAAACGCAGTTGTTAACCGAGCTAACATTGAAAAAAAAGAGAAACAGCTCTCAGCTCAGTAACCATTCAGCGATATACTATACATACACTGAAGTATAAAGGAGTAACTATAATAATGGAGGATTGCTTTAAAAACACAAAACGTATGGGACAGATAACGAGCCAGACAAGAATCGTCGTAATTAAGGTCTGCAATTATCTTCGTGGGCAATATGATAAGGAAGGCGAAGATGATATCGTAAAGAGGACTGCTGCTGCAACAGGAATATCTGTTCGTTCCATTCAGCGGATAAAGCAGCAACACAAGCGTGGAGAGATGCACTCTCCACCCCCTAGGTCAAGAAAGTCACCAGTAATGGGAGCATTAGATGATTTTGATAAGGACTGTGTACGTCGGGAGATAATGGCTTTCTATGAAAGAGGTGAAATTCCAACAATAGAAAAACTGCTGGATAGTGAAGAAGCCACCTCTGAATTTCCCTGTTACTTATATGTCCCTTCTCAACTTGTTAAGGAACTCGGCTTTCGTTATAAGAAAGTTGAAAGCGGTAGGAAGCTCTTGATGGAAAGGAACGATATTGTTCTTGCCAGAAATAAATATCTAAGGCTTATTGATGAAAACCAAAAATCCGATTCTCCAAGACCGGAAATATATCTGGATGAGACATGGTTAAATCAAAATGAGTGTGTGGGCAAATGTTGGACTCTACCCGATGGAATTGTTGGTCCACGAGTGAAAACGGGTAAAGGAGCTACATTTATCATAGTGCATGCTGGTGGAGAATATGGATTCGTACCAGGAGGATTGCTATTTTTCCGATCGAAAAATGGTAATAAGGGTGATTACCATGATAGTATGAATCATACATGCTTCCTATCATGGTTTCAAACACAGGTACTGGTAAACATTCCCGCTAAGTCGCTCATTGTCTTAGATAATGCTTCATATCATTCAAAAATATTGAACAAAGCGCCTGTCAGCAGTTCAAGGAAATCGGATATTGTCTCCTGGTTAGCTAACCACAATATAGCTCATGACCTTTCCTATACCAAAACCGATCTTCTAGATGTGGTAAAGCAGCACAAGTACCTCCAGGAGTATGAAATTGACAAAATCGCTAGAGTTATGCTGGCCATGAAGTACTCAGACTTCCTCCTTATTCACTGCGAGTTCAACCCGAGGTAAGAAATGCAATTCAAATCCCAATCAGACTTTGACAAATGTTGAATGTATAACTAAACGTGCAATAGACAGAGTAACAGCAGAGGACTGGAAGTCATGTATGCGTCATGCAAGAGAAGTGGAGGATATTTATAGGAAAAGGGATATAGTACGTGACCATCTAATTGAGAAATTGATTATAAACATCACCAGTGACAGTGAGGAGTCGGAAAGCGATGATGAATGATTTTGTTATTTCAAGTTATTGTTTGATGTAGCCTATCCAATGATTGATTAATGTGTTTTCTTTTTGTTGAATCAATTAAATGTTTAATGTATCAAGATGTATGTTTATTTTACCTAACCATGTTTACATATATTTGAAGCAAATTTCATTCTTAAATGTTTGTTAGACCAGGTTATAACGCAGTGAAACTTCAAGGAATCAGTAGCAAAATATAGTGGGTGGAGGATGAGGGTCAAGCGCTCGCTCTCTCTCTCTCTCTCTCTCTCTCTCTCTCTCTCTCTCTCTCGATTTCTACGAGTTTCTGTAGAAATGGCAAATTATTTCGGCGCTTGAATTTTGCCGTAGATTTCATAAATTAATTTTCAGAAGTAGCAAATTATAGAAATGGCAACACTGACTGAATCAGTCGAGTTGTCTACGGTGAGCGAGCTGTCAAAATCAGGTGATCGCTGAGCGGCTGTTTCTCTCAATACACCTCCTCCCTACTTCCAACAGGCATATTTCGTGGTGTTTTATGTTTCATATAATTATACGGCATATTCAAAGATATGCAATCGACAGCATATAAGTTTCCATGAAACTTGGATTGTATTGTTTGATTTATTGAATCCATATATAACATAATGCTCCGAAATAAAGCATTGCTTACATTCGACAAAGGTTTTTATCTTTGGCTTCGATTTCCTGTAAATTATAAAACTTCTGGTTTCCCTAATCCGAATAGCATTTTAATGATATGAAAATATTTCTGACTCTAGTTCTCCAATGATTAACACTTAATAAGGTAATAGAAAGAGGATTCTATCATATCATACTATTTTCTGTGAATATACAAGAAAGGACTCGAACTAACGAAGTGGGCGGACCATCACCGCCAACTTAGCGTGTGGCAGGTATAGTACTAATCATGCTAGTACTAAACCTCTACTCCAAGGTGCTAGTAGCTACTAAACCTACTACTCCGAGGAGCTAGTACTAAAACTACTACTCCAAGTGCTAGTACTAAAACTACTACTCCAAGTGCTAGTACTAAAACTACTACTCCAACAAGTGCTAGTACTAAACACTTAACTACTCCGAGGCGCTTAACAGGCCCCTACCGAGGGCGGGGGGCACGGGAGGGGGGGGGGGGTTGCGGGTCCCCAAATTTCTGGAAGTCCATATTTTCTGTGACTATCCTTTTATTGAACTGTACTTACGAGTAATAAATAACTATTGTTTTTCTAAGTCAAAGTATATATATATAACATAACAACAAGTAAAGTAATGTGCATGTTATTGTTAACATAATAAATGAATCAATCAATCAAGCTGAAAAAATAATCTTGAATTTCGGCGCAAACTATCAACATTATAAGTAAAATTCTGTTAACCAAAGTCAGTACTTTGAACAACAGCTAACCGGGTAGAAGGGCATAGACCGCATACCCAATTTTTCTTCTTAATATAACTAAAATAACATTTTCAAGTATTTCATCTTGTACATACCTATATATCCAATGACATTTATAGAAGAAAAAGTCCAGTTTTGGGAAAAACGACCCCACCCTCCCCCATAAGAAAAAACTCCAGGTACGGGCCTGTGCTAGTACTAATTACCGTTTGGTAAATGTCTAAGTAGGCGGGCGCTCGAAGATACCGTTTATTATTATAATTCGTCGACCACACATCATAGAAATGGGCGTATATAATATTTTGATCGCAGAGGGGCTAATACTAAGCACGGACGTCCCCAAGCAACGCTTCCACCATGCCCTAGTACTTACTGTTTTTTTGTTTTTTTTTTTTTTTTTTTTTTTTTTCATCTGTCCACCCGCCTGTGGTGTTTGCGTATGGTAACACTGCGTTCTGGGCTTTAGATAGCTACATTCAGCTTACATTCAACAATAATAATAACATCCTATTTCGAATATTAAGACACTTTTCAGTTGCAAATGTGCACCGAGATATCCTTTTATTTACCTAAAACTTAGACATAGCGTAACTATTTAAAGCCTGGGACGCAGTGTTACCATACGGAAACACCACAGGCGGATGGACAGATGAAAAAAAACAGAGTATAGTTACACCTCGGAGTAGGTGATTCGTAGATACCAAGCCAAAGATAATACCGATACATTAACCCCAAATATATAAAGTTACTTGTTACATAAACTGCATAATCTTAAATGACAAAAAAAAAAATGTGTTTACTGCAGGCTATTGCATTACAACGAGGCTTCGCTGTCTATCCCCGACTTGGTTTTTTTTTTTTCTTTTTTTCTTTTACAACAGAACCGGTGAAGTCTCCCTTACCCGCATTTCATAAATGACTGCTCCATGTAATGGGCGGTAGTGCAGTCAGTGCACCTCATTCGGTGCACTGTAGGCGTTACTTGATGTTCGTTGCAGCGTCCCTTCATTCCTTTTACTGTACTTACGTTCATATTCTCTTTCTCGCATCTGATATTCCACCCTTCTCCCAGCAATAGATTCTTACTGCAACCGCTTTGAGGTTTTTCATCCTGTTGCTGAATGACCTCATAGGTCGCAGTGCTTAGCCTTTGGCCTAAGTTAAGTATATCTTAGTTTGACCAGACCGCTGAACGGATGAACAGCTCTCCTATGGCTGGCCCGAAGGATTAGATATTTTTACGTGGCTAGGAACCAATTGGTTACCTAGCAACGGGACCTACAGATTATTGTGGGATCCGAACCATATTATTTCGAGAAATTAATTGCTAATCACCAGAAATAAATTCCTCTGATTCCACGTTGGCCGAGCTGGGAGTCGAGCTTGGTCTACCGAATAGGTAGGCGAGCACGTAACCTACTCGCCCAACGAGAAACAGCCTTTGGCCTAAATTCTATTATTAGTTCAATTCAGTTCAGGATATCGGTACCTGAACATATACTGTTTATTTGAATTATGCAAGAGATCAGGTGCACTGTAGACACTGCTAAATAGGGCGTCAGTGTCCCTTCGGCCTAACTTAGCTCCACCCCTTTTCAGTTTCGTGCTTTTGCCTCCATTGCCGCTTCCTTCGTTCCATCTGGCTGTGCAGATACAATAGATCCCATTGTGGGACCTTCTTTATATACAGGATATGTGACACGTGGAATAAACTGCCACCAGAAGTTGTAAACAGCAACAATGTGGAAGAGTTTAATAAAAGGCTAAACAAAATCATCAAGACACTGTGAATCCACAGTAAAAACCTGCTACTACAGATAAGTGAGCACACGATGTCTCTTCGCGTGGACTAACAAGTCTTTGAGACATCCTAATCCTTGTAACTTCTCAGAGTAACCGCGGGGTCTTCTCTCAGTTACACCTTTAGATCAGCGTATTTCATCTCATGTTTTGTGGAACACTTTTTTCTTGATGTATAACCACTCCAACTTAGTGTTTGCACTTTCTGCAGCGTTGAGACGTTGATCCAGCCCTTGTTAGGGTTGAGGTTTTAATTATTGATATATATATATATATATATATATATATATAGAATATATATATTTTCTTCTATATATATATATATATATATATATATATCTATATATATACTATATATAATTATATATATAGATATATTAGATATATATATATAAGATATATGTATATATCATTTATTATAGTTATATATTATATATATATATCTATATCTATATATAGTATTATTATATATATATATATATATATAGATATATATATATATAGATATAGGATATCTAGATATATAGATATATATATATATATATATATATATATATATATATATAATATATATATATATCTATATATATATCTATATCTATATATAGATATTATATATATATATCTATATCTCTATATATATTATATATAGATATATATATATATATATATATTAATCTATATATATATATATATATATATATCATATATATATCATCCTTAGCTGAGGATACCCCTCTCCCTGATACTTAGTTATCCTGAACCTCTTCTTACAAAATCTGCATATCTCTCCTGGGGTGTTAAGAAAATTCTGGATAATCTTGATAGCTGGGTTAAAGAAGACCCTGGTGGTTTCTTCCCTCTGTTTTTTTAAATAAGTATCTAGCGCGTTGTCTCCCAAGTTTAGTAGATTCTGTATATTTTTACGTCAACTTAGTACCTTCGCAGATGCGTGCAGACTTAGTAATTCAGTGCCTGTTCCCAATAGTGGTATATATCTGCAGGCTCTAGTAGCTACGGACCAATCTCTCTTCTCCGTGCGCTCTCCAAAGTTGCTGAAAAACTTACTTTAAGCCACTCTATAAGTATGTTGAATCTAAACGAGTATTAGCAGATAGTCAGTATGCACATAGGAATTAGTTAGAGAGGTTGAACGGCAAAATTGAAGAAGAAAGGCAGCGGGAATGGAGATGAAGGAAAAGGCGAAAAAAAAAAAAGGCAGCAGCTGGGTGCCGAAGGAACACTGCAAGCACCATTTATCAATCAGTGCTTTTGGCAAGGGAAAGCCTAGCGCCTCAGTGGCGTGGTCGGTTTGGTCTTGGACTACCACCTTGGTGGCCACGAGTTCGATTCTCGGGCATTCTATTGAGGAGTCAGAGATGTATTTCTGGTGATAAAAGTTCACTCTCGACGTGGTTCGGAAGTCACGTAAAGCCGTTGCTCCCGCTGCTGAATAACCACTGGTCCCATGCAAAGTGAAAACACCATACAAACAAACAAGCAAAAGCCTCCCAGTCATGGGACAAGCAATTAAACCACAACAGCTGAGCTACACATCCAATCAGGCATGTATGTGTCAAGCGGCAATTCTCCAATTTGTGGAGGACAAAAAGTGGAATATTTAGTCACCTGGGTATTATCCGGTAACTTCTGGTTCTTAATAGCCAGATGTTATGGCACCTGTTTGAAAAACGTAACATCTGGTCTGGCTTTAAGGGCGTTTTTATTGGGCCGTCCGGTTTTGTTACAAGATAGCTCGAGGTAGTCTAGATTATTCCTCCCGTTTGCTGCCTGCCATTGTCTCTTAACTCTCCGTGGAAACACACAAGAGAAATGTGAGTTTTGAAGCTTGTAACTGCATCGATTTCTTTTTTGTCTGCAGCGGGGAAAAAGTTTGATCATTAATCGCAATTTTCCAAGTAGCCCTTCTCCTTCCACTCCTGTTTCTTCAAAAGTGACGCCTGGCTTTTAGTTAAAACATTTTCCCCTCAACCTCATTTCCAATCGTACTGTGCAAGGCTGAGTCAGATATCTCAAATTTAGACATTAGGAAATGATGTCATATTGATGAAGTGAATAGAAAGCTACTTGAATACTCGACGTTTAGCAATTTTAAACTTTGTCAGTGTAAGGAATACGAAGACACTGCAAAAGTGCGGGCATTAGCCCAACTGATAAAAAGCCATTAAAATCCTCTCCGTAGGGTAGTGCCGTCAGTGGACCTCATGCAGTGCACTATAGGCATTACCTGAGGTTCTTGGCAACGTGCCTTCCTTAGGCCCCTAGCTGCAACCACTTTCGTTCCTTTTACTGTACCTCCTTTCATATTCTCTTCATCTTACTTTCCAGCCTCTCCGAACACTTGATTCATAGAGCAACTCCGAGGTTTTCCTCCTGTTACATCTTTCAAACCTTTTACTGTCAATTTCCATTTCAGCGCTGAATGACCTCAGAGGTCGCAGTGCTTGGCCTTTGGCCTAAATTCTACATTCAACTCTATATTCAACTCCATTAGAATCGTAAGGGATTTCAGTTTTAATGGATTTACCAGACATAAAAGCCTAGACAGTTCAAATATCATTTCTTCTCGAAACTGATATCTAACGGTACCAACTTCCACACATGAGAGGCGGCATTCGTACTCGAGTCGTGATAATCAGAATCTTATAGCGAAAGAATTTGTAGCACACGAGATGCTCATTTGATTGTGAGATAGAGGGAACGATGTTCGAATCGATGCACAGTTCGCAAGTGTGAAAATAAACACAAAAAGAATGAAAAGATCTTTCGTTACCAAAATGATACAATTTCGCTTTTAGCTGTCTAAAATTTCGTGTTTACTTCAAATCACTGGCAAAGAGAAGTAATTTTGTCGGGTCATTTATATATATGTATATATATATATATATATATATATATATATATATATATATATATATATATGTATATGTGTATATATACATATATATATATAGTCTCAGTAATTGGGCGGCTACTTGGAAATCTTAGCTTGATGATGAATAATAAGTGCCAAGACTAGGAAGAACCATTCTTTTCTTTATATTACGAGCTTTCGAGGTTTAAAACCTCATCTTCAGGCTGAAAAATGACAAGGATGAGAAATCACTAAAATTACATTAAAATGAATTGTCTGATTAAAAGCTTCAGTAAAAACACAAAATAAAACGAACATCACATACAAACTAAAAATTTAAAAATTACGAAAAAACTAAAACAAAACGCAAGTCATACAAAAACAGTAATAAAAATGAAAATAATATGAAAGGTAAACAAACTACACTCAAAAATAAAATGGCTAACGACCCACTTTGTGTACCTACTATGAAACTATATGATAGCTAGTTGAATACCGGACGAGTTGTTGTTCAATTCCGGTTTCATTTTCTTAATAAACAGCGACTCTGAAATTAAAAGGTCCAGTCTATTTGAGCAAAAAGACAGTACTCTAAAATCTAGGTGAGTGAAAGGATGGTCCTGTGCTAAACTGTGATCCCTTTTGGCAGAAAATGGTGGTTTAGAAAGAGGAAACCTAGTTCTAACGGAAAGACCTCTGTGTTCCAAAATTCTGTGTCTAAGCCAGCGGGAACTGGATCCCACGTATCGCAGACCACACTGCGAACAGGTAAACAAGTAAACGACACTCGAATTAAGGTCCACAGGAAGAGCAGCCTTCTCCCTCAAAAGTGATCCTACAGTAAAAGGGTTAGTAAAAACAAATCTGAAACTAACTTGAGGAAAACTATGCTTAAGTATTTCTTGCAACTTTTTTCGTACCAAGTAGCTACTATGACCAAGGAAAGGCAATTTAATATACTTTACATCTTTACTAGCAGTACTGTGCACTGGTCTGGGACAAAATTTCTCATGTAGAAAATTTTTCAGAACTTTGTAAAAGACAAATACGGGATAAGAATTTTCTGAAAAATAATTCTGGAGGAAGACCATGTCTTGAAGAAATAAATTAAAATCACAACAGACATTGTAAGCTCTATTTATCATAGTACGTATTGAATTAAAATCACAACAGACATTGTAAGCTCTATTTATCATAGTACGTATTGAATTACGTACTGCGATACGTGGGATCCAGTTCCCGCTGGCTTAGACACAGAATTTTGGAACACAGAGGTCTTTCCGTTAGAACTAGGTTTCCTCTTTCTAAACCACCATTTTCTGCCATAAGGGATCACAGTTTAGCACAGGACCATCCTTTCACTCACCTAGATTTTAGAGTACTGTCTTTTTGCTCAAATAGACTGGACCTTTTAATTTCAGAGTCGCTGTTTATTAAGAAAATGAAACCGGAATTGAACAACAACTCGTCCGGTATTCAACTAGCTATCATATAGTTTCATAGTAGGTACACAAAGTGGGTCGTTAGCCATTTTATTTTTGAGTGTAGTTTGTTTACCTTTCATATTATTTTCATTTTTATTACTGTTTTTGTATGACTTGCGTTTTGTTTTAGTTTTTTCGTAATTTTTAAATTTTTAGTTTGTATGTGATGTTCGTTTTATTTTGTGTTTTTACTGAAGCTTTTAATTAGACAATTCATTTTAATGTAATTTTAGTGATTACTAATCCTTGTCATTTTTTTCAGCCTGAAGATGAGGTTTTAAACCTCGAAAGCTCGTAATATTAAAGAATGTTCTTCCTAGTCTTGGCACTATTGTTCATCATCAAGCTATATATATATATATATATATATATATATATATATATATATATATATATATATATATATTATTATATATATATATATATATATATATATATGTGTGTGTGTGTGTGTGTGTGTGTGTGTGTGTGTGTATAGTGTGGAATAAATTAACACAAGGTCGTGGGTGCACGACCATTAATAACGGTACAGCAAGTGTTACAAGATAATATTTGGACGGTAAACAAAATTCCTTCTTCTTCTTCTTTTTATGGACGGTAAAAATCGGTCTATCATATTTCGTTCTCAGCTGTTGTACCCTCACGGAATATAAAGCAAGCCAGGTATTTTCCGGTACGTTATGGTACCTGACAGCCACACATGTTGTGTTACACTTGTTTGTGAACACAGAAACAGGTAGGTATATAAAAAAAGCTCGAGCAATTGACGGAGATATTTGTAAAACAATTCTTAGAGCTCTTGATGCGGTGTACAGTATTCCTGCAATATCCTCCCTCCGTGAGGGGGTATTGCCGTCAGAGGACCTCATGTGGTGCACTGTAGGCATTATTTAAGGTCGTTTGCAACGTCCCTTCGGCCCCTAGCTACAACTACTTTCATTCCTTTTACTGTACTCCTTTCATATTATCTTTCTTCAGTCTTACTTTCCACCCTTTCCTAACAATTGTTTCATGGTGCAATTGCGAGGTTTTCCTCCTGTTACATCTTTCAAACCTTTTCACTGTCAATTTCCGTTTCAGCGCTGAATGGCCTTACCTGCTCCAGCCTAAAAGCTATAAATCAATCAATCCAATATCCTGCTGTTTTCTAGTGCCATTTGAAAAAGCAATCCCAGATAATTGTGAGTTTCGAAGCTCATAATTATAATTGCAATCGGAAGGCCAACAATTGTCTATATATATATATATATGAATATATATATATATGTGTGTGTGTGTGTGTGTGTAGAATCTACTGGTAACTTTTTTACCAAATACAAATGTAATTGTAATAGCCATAATGCCCTCTTAACTTCTTGTATTCTTTGGATACGCTCGTCTCTGCAAAGCCTGAAGATCCAAGTTCAAAGGAATTTGAAGACATTGTGATGTCCGGTACCGGGAAGCGAACCCGAGTCCCATAATCACAAAGAAGTCACGTTGCCGACCTGACCACGAGTAATACCTAGTTAAATCCCTTTTATCCAAGTATCACGTGGTGAATGTCCAATTTATCCAGGTATTACTGTAATGACAGTCCCTTGTATCTAAGTATTACTGTGATGACTGCCCCTTTTATCCTGGTATTCCTATGATGGCTGCCCCTTTTATCAAGGTATTACTGTGGTGACTGTCTCTTTTATCCAGGTATTACTGAGATGACTGTCCCTTTAATCCAGGCACTACATCATGTGGTCCATGAACTACTAGATAGGCCATGTTCATGGACCACATGCTGTATATAGTTCATTAAGCACATGGCATATCTAGTTTAAGTACTACATGACATTTCTAGTTTAATTACCACATGGCGTATCTAGTTTAAGCACCACATGACGTTTCTAGTTAAATTACCACATGGCATATCTAGTTTAAGTGCCACATTACATATCTAGTTTAATTACCACATGGTGTATCTAGTAGTTTAAGTATCACATGATGTATCTAGTTTAATTTCCACATGGTGTATCTAGTTTAAGTACCACATGACATATCTAGTTTAATTACCACATGGCGTGTCTAGCTTAAGTACCACAAGATGCATCTAGTTCATCACCACATGGTGTATCAAGTTTAAGTACCACATGACGTATCTAGTTCATGCAGAGCATGGTGTATCAACGTAGTTCGCGCACCACACGACCTATATAAAAGTATAAGCTTAATTAATCCCCAGATTAATTCACTAAAGCAAAAATCAGCTTTGTTATGTTATCCAATTCAAATTAAATAGAATTTATCTATAAAATATATTATTAAAATGAATATTCCCTTTTTTTAAACAAATCATTATAAGGAGTTAATTAAGAAAATAAGGCTAATCTCATGTAAAAATCAATGAAATTTGACCCATGGCCATCATTTGACCCAACTCAGATAATTAGGGTAGGTTTCAAACGTGTGCCCTCTCCCCCTTCCACTTCCCTCTTCCCTTTGCAACTTTTGTGGTAAATAAACTCTACGGGTTTATCACACCTCATTTCATGTACCCGAGACCATGGAAATATATTATTGAAAATGCTTTTCAGTCACCACAGTAATACCTGGATAAAATAGACAGTCGCCACAATAACATCCGGATAGAGGTGAAACTTTACACGTCATGTGATCTACGATGTGTGAACTAGATATGTCAAGTGGTGCATTGGATTTGATATGTTATGTGGCGCATGGACTAGGTATTCCATGTGGTGCATGAATGAGATACATCAAGCGGTGCGTGAACGAGGTACATTAAGTGGTATGTGAACTAGATACGCCATGTGGTGCGTGAGCTATGTACATTAAGTGGTACGTGAAACGCCATTGTGGTAACTTAAACTTAGTACATACGTGGTACGGTATTAAGTGGTACGTGAAACGCCATGTGGTGCGTGAACTAGGTACATTAAGTGGTACGTGAAACAGCCATGTGGTGCGTGAGCTAGGTACATTAAGTGGTACGTGAAACGCCATGTGGTGCGTGAACTAGGTACATTAAGTGGTACGTGAAACGCCATGTGGTGCGTGAGCTAGGTACATTAAGTGGTACGTGAAACGCCATGTGGTGCGTGAACTAGGTACATTAAGTGGTACGTGAAACGCCATGTGGTGCGTGAGCTAGATACGTTAAGTGGTGCGTGAACTAGATATGCCATGAGGTGCATAAATTAATTTAACTCCCAAGTCAATGATGACAAATAAACTGCCTAGATATAACGTAGTTAGTGTTTAGTACTAGTTTATGTGAGAGAGAGAGAGAAGCATAATACTAACCAACGCCTTTTAACTCTTCCAATAGCAGCTGCCCAAATGCAGCCGACAACTCCTCGAGATGACGGAGGTGACCAGAGGCTGCAGACCAGCGGCTCCGTCAATGGTTCCCTATTAATCCGGACCTTAAGGTCGTGCATCTGTCGACCGAAATTCTGGAAGTACCTGATTCTGGCCGTTATTTTACTGTTGGTCGTTCAGCTGTCTCTCACCACGCTCTTCCACAAAAAATATGGCTCCATGCTTTACGTGAGTTTCACATTGCAAAAGTTTCTTTAGGCCTGTGAGTCTAGTTGGTTGACCTAACTTGACTGAATGTTGCAGTTTATTGTATATGAAACACTTATGAGAGAGAGAGAGAGAGAGAGAGAGAGACTGACGTTGTTTTATCCTTTTTAACAGTTGCTATCGGTTCAGGGCAGGTTTCGGTGGAAAAATGAGACTAATAGCACCAGTCCAAATGACACAGAAACCTCAGGAGCCTCTGTCTGCGACAAGAAAGAACTTTGCCCTACGGTACCCCCTAACTTAGGTATTTTTCTCCATTTTTTTAATATTTACTAAATGAAAATATAATCATTTGTATACGAACACTAACTTCAATGTTAATTGTAATTACAATCACAAACAAGCATGTAAAACGCACCGTTACGGACATAGACAAGTATGACGCTCCTGATTGGCTCTTGATAAGCCAATCACAGGGCTGGAAACTCTCAGTCTCTCTCGGGAGTTCACATAGGCAGGGTGTACGTTACATCTCTCCTGAGGTATACGTCTTTCAGGAGAGGTGGAACATACATCCTGCCTATGTGAACTCTCTCGAGACTGAGAGTTTCTAGCCGTGTGATTGCCTTATCAACAGCCAATCAGGAGCATCGTAAGGGACTGGCCTAGACGTCAAATGCACGGTTGATGTGAATCTACTATACTGAAATATATCAAACAATCACTTTCCAGTTGGCGTCCTCAAGATAAACACTACAGTGCCATCTATCGAAGAGCAGGAAAGTAATTCCTCTAAGCTGGAACCAGGAGGCAGGTACAGACCAGCCGAGTGCCGGTCGAGACACCGTGTGGCCATCATCATCCCTTACAGGAACCGGGCCTATCATCTTCCTGTGTTTCTTTATCATATGCTTCCAATACTCCAGAGGCAGCAGCTAGATTTTGCCATATATATCGTTGAGCAAGCAGGTCAGTATGTTAGGGGCAAGTATGAAGTCGTCTTTAAAAGCTGCTGGGACTGGCGAAATTTTCACAGAAAGAGAAATTTTAGTCGAAACTTAAAATCAAATGAAAAAAATAAGTTGTAAATTTAATTATTAATAAAAAAAATTTATCTAACTGTTACCCTGATTAAATTTTTTATTTGAGGCATCGTGGTAAAAATTCTCCTGAAGAAATGGCTTCATAATATCTTAGATATCATTCATGGCAGTTTCGTAATCCAACATGCTGGTTCCATTTCTCATTGGCTCATTTAATCTCGTATTACCTATATCCCTAAAAAGCTAAATATCAGCAAGCAATAATTGTTTCCTTCACCAGTTGCTAGCACGGTCTAATGCTATGTTTAATTGCTACTTCTTTCTTCTTGTTTCATTTAACTTCAAAGGAATGAAATATATCCAAGTTTCATTTCTTACTAAAATGAGCGTTATGCCTGTCTGTCCGTCTGTCATTCAATCACGGCCAATCGGCTAGTCCAATGGGCATGAAACTTGGCAGGGTAATAGTGGGGATCACTAAGATGGTTCATAATGGGGTTTCATCCTACTTCCCCAACCCTTCGAAGGGGGTGGGGTAAGAAGGGATTGCCTGAAACGTAGCTGGTTTTGCCCGTGAAACAGGGCTGGTTATGCCCATAGACTTAGTTATTTTACGAATTTATCATACATAATTTCTGTATACATATGTTTGCTAGTATATTTATTTCACACAATTTGTTGATGTTAATAGGGAGGTGTGAGGAAGGGGCCAGGAGGTAGAGCAACGAAAAGGAAAGAATGCTGTCTTTGCTGTAGTGTTCAAAACAATTGCCCATAGCCTAGGTGACATTATCAAACCGTGAAGGGTTTCCAATAATTGTACTCTATGCTCAGTGCATATACTCTATTTTTTTTCATCTGTCCATCCGCCTGTGGTGGTCGCGCATGGGAGCACTGCCTCTCGGGCTTTAAATAGTTACGCTGTCTAAATTTTAGGCAAATAAAAGGACATCTGGGGTACATTTGCAACTGAAAAGTGTTTTAATAATTTACTGCATGCGAATTACATCGTTAATATTCGAAGTAGGATATTGTTATTATTGTTGAATGTAAGCTGAATGTAAGTATCTAAAGCCCGGGACGCAGTGTTACCATACGCAAACACCACAGGCGGGTGGACAGATGGAAAAAAACCGAGTATAGCTAGACACCTGTTACATCTTAGCAATGAAGGAAACTGGAGGGAAGAGACTGAACTGTATCAGAAGCTTTGTTGAAAAGGAATTGTAGTGACAAATGAACTTCAATGTCAAGCTTCACCGTTCAGCATCCCACTTGGACTTATGAACTGTCGGGTAGCTGATGCCTTGATGCTCATAGCTTCCTCCGTGGGGTGAGACAAAGATGAATACTCATTCTTCCAGTGACTTAGATGAAACTTAGACACTTGCCTACATTAAGATAAGCCCTAGTGCTGGAAATACAAAAGCAAGGAGGTCAGTCAGAAATTGAGAGCAAAAGAACTGATAGAAGAGAATTATAAAAATTGAGATTAGAAAATGCCAGGAAAGACAAACTTTCACGACTGGCATCAGGTTGATAATGAAGACCCATAAAACATTTACAAGAAGGAAATGAAATCTGATAACCATCAGTAAGGCACTACCTCCAAGAGAAAGTGTGTTAAATCTCTACTTACAAAGGAAGAAAGGAAAAAGAGAAATAAATACAGTCTCATCATCGAGAGGAGAATACTCATACATTACCTGAAGAATAGAATATAAATGGTTGATGAGCAGAAAGCTCTTCATTGCTGGCAAGAGCTTGAAAAGCATAAGGAAAGGTTGATCATGCAAGGAAGGGAGAAAATGCTGAATAAACAAATGCATGGCCAGTACCAGAAGAGCTTAAGAAGTACACTGAAGGTATGTTGAGGCAGCACAAACTCAAACACTACAAAATAAGGCAGATGGCTAAATCCTTTATGTGCCGTAAGTACAAATAAGCTACGCTGATCATAGCTACATACCCATGATAAGCTCAGAATGAATACACTAGAATACCCGCAAAGATAATACCCTACCAAATACAGACAACGGTACACCCATACCCATAGCAAACAACAACCCAAGGAATTCTAGAGCCATAATGTACAGGCTGACCATATGATACAGGCTCCAAGGCCTGATGTAATCTTGGTAATTAATGAAACCCGGAAAGTGACTTTGATAGATATAACCATGTCACAGGATAAAAGATTGAGTGACAAAGGAAAAGAAAAGATAGACAATGTACCAATACCTAAATTTGTAAATAAGGAGACTGTGGGAAGTTGGTGTGTGTATTACCTACCTAACATCTTGGGTGCTCAGGCAGGGTACTACGGGCTGCTTATGAGCAAGAACCCGTGCTGGCATAAGACCAGCTTAATCTCAGACAACAAGGCAAGGTAGCGGGCCTCACCTATGTGGTTTTGATCAGATCCTTTGGCAATAATTTATTTTCTTTGAGCATTGGCTGATCTAATACATAGAAATTCTGGAATTAACATATGAAATGTTATGTGTGCGGGTATGAAGCACTTTCCATAATCAGATAAATTCATTAAATATTTTTCATCCAAGTCCCTTGTTCTGATTTTGGAAACCATACCGAATCAGTTGTCACTACGCTATGTTAATGAAATTATTCCATGTTAGAAATGAATCACAGAAAACATTTCTGTTATCAACTCTTGAATATTTCCCGGTAACTTTATTGTTAATAGACCTTAAAAAGTTGTGCTTACTCCAACGGGCCAAAAAGACAATATTGACAAAAAATCACTGTCATTTTTCTGTAACTAGATCGCACAGAGGGATAAGTAAGAGAACGTGCAATGAATTTCTTATACGTTTCCTCTCTTTCAGGAAACGGAACATTCAATCGGGGAAAGTTGATGAACGTTGGCGCCTTGGAATCTCTCAAGCTCTATTCGTACGACTGTTTCATATTCCACGATATCGATCTATTGCCAGAAGACGACAGAAATCTTTATACTTGTCCACAACAACCACGCCACATGTCTGTAGCCGTCAGTACGCTGGGTTACAAGTAAGTGTTCAAGAATGTTATGTCGCCCATTTCTACTTTGATTAAATTCTAGATTATGAAATCAAAACCGATATTTCTTCGTACACAATGTTAGAAAACAATAGTTTTAGAAGTAGGCTCCAAAGCCAATTTTAGCGGATTATGTGAACACGATGGTGAAAATTCAGGAACTGCAGTTTATACACAACAAAATTGTGCAAACTTTTTATTTTCAAGTCATGTAGTTGTTGACTTTGAAAAAAAAAATCTACTTCAGATTTAGAACTCAGCTGACAGCTGGGTATTGTGTTACCCTTCTGGAATAACAAATTGAAACATTCCAATCAAGTTTACAAAGACTATACCAAGCAACGTTGGAATACTAAACGGACTTACTAAGGGTGGATGTTGTATTTATTCTTTATTAAGTTACTCTCTTCGCTTCCAACTAGGTTTGTAGATTTGAGTGGAAAGCAATTGACAACCTCATTTCTACTATATATATATATATATATATATATATATATATATATATATATATATATATATATATATATATATATGCTGTACAGAAGCCAGTAATTCGTGTATTTATATACATAAGTGTTACGGCCTCTGAGAGAGGTCCGCTTCAGGCTCGATATGAAAAAAATAGAAAAAAAATATTTCAACACCAACAGTTGAAACTGGGGATACGAATATAGAAAGAAACACTAACACAACAAAGGTTTATTTACAAGCTTTACATAAAAAGGCGAAATCTTACACTGCATGAACATGGGGAACAGCGAGGTAATTCAAATACTTGCTAGCTGGTTTAGTGACTCGAAGCGATGGCTTCACAGAAGGAGATCGGCGATTGCAGACGTCCTCTTGACTCCGTATTGCAGAAAATAAAGTCTACACTTGATACTAGAAAGGCAGGAACTCTCCAAAACCTCTAGCAGGACATTTTCTTCTTTGAAGTCTGCTCAACGTCGGGATAACTCGGTCGTCCACTCCTGAAGATGACTAGACCAAAATCCAAACAACTCTCGAGCAACTTTTCTTGATCCTTCGTCGGTCCCTTTCTCTCTTATCTCTCCCGGATGATCTCTGCTGCTGCTGATCTCTCACTGATAATCTGATCTGTGGCTCTTACTGAGGATATCTCTCTGTGACTAACTGGTGATCTCTCTTTTACGATTGCTGCTGCTACTACGACCGTCGTATTTATACGGCACTCTGGGGGCGGAGCCTATGGCGAACGTCACAGGCTCCCGAGATTACTAGAACTTCTTAGAAGACTCTCGATGGAATATTGCATCATATTTCGCTGCGTTTCTCCCGCCACTTAGGCGCGTGTTGCGCACCACAACACGCCCGACGATTCCAGAACAGCCGCGAAAACAGGCGCCTCCAACACGGGCGCGAAAGCCTTCTTGTTGCCGAACTTCTCGAAAATGCGTTTTCCTTTCCTTTATCTTTACTGATTTTATTTTTTCTAAAGAGAAGCAAGAATTAAACAGCGGGGAAACAATTCTGCATAAAGTTTTAATACTTCTTCGTTCACTCAACCACTCAGGCCAAAACAGAAAACAGTCATTAGGCCACTCATTCTGAGAAAAATCTCTAGAGGCTACTAGCTATAACATTATCCTTCTCTTACTTTTTTCGTTTTCTGAACTCTGATTAAACCTTTGAAAGACTAAGACACCTCTTGCGTCTTTCTCACGCCACTTAGGCGCGTGTTGCGCTAGGCATATACGCCGTTCATTCATCCAGAACATTAGCTCGCGAAAATTCGGGTTATCCAACACGGCTGACCACAGAAAGCCGTCCTTGTTGCCGAACTTCTCGAAAATGCGTTTTCCTTTCCTTTATCTTTCTTTGCTAGGAAGCAATTACCATCACAATAAGATATTCAACATATCCAGCGTTCAGACGCCATGATAAAACTTATATTTTCTTTCGTATTATTTTGTTAAAAAGTGTTGCTAAGAGATGTATCTTTCCATCTTCCCTAAACTCATTCCCAAAATGTAGTTATCAAGTTACCAAGGCTTTCTCTACCTTGGAGGAATGTATCACTATAATATTTTTTTTTTTGGTTTAGGGCATAACTCAACAACTCCAGTGATCCCCTAAATTCAACAGTTGGCATGCAATAATCCATGTTAACATGGAAATGGCCAATAGATCTACATAATTAATCTTAGTAATTCCATAAAATGAATTCCTCTAAATTTTTTTTAAATGGATGGTGACAGGTTTACTGCCGAATAATGAGAACGTAGTTTCTTTATGGAATAGTTTTGTCCTTTGGACTTTCAACACTGATTTTGATATGAATAGCTCTTGCTACTGGTTAAAGTCTTATTAAAAATATAATTACATCAGCTCTTGCTACTGGGTAAAGTCTTATTAAAAATATAATTACATCAGCTCTTGCTACTGGGTAAAGTCTTACTAAAAATATAATTACATCAGCTCTTGCTACTAGGTAAAGTCTTAATAAAAATATAATTACATCAGCTCTTGCTACTGGTTAAAGACTTCTTAAAAATATAATTACATCAGCTCTTGCTACTGGTTAAAGACTTATTAGAAATATAATTACATCAGCTCTTGCTACCGGTTAAAGTCTTATTAAAAAAAAAATACTTACATCTGGTTCAAAAGCTTATTGGTATGTACATCGCAACTGGCATTCTTTGCTTTAGGCATAACTGGTAAAAACAAACTACACCGGCCCAGATATAAGCCTGTTGCATTCAAACACTGTTGAGAAAAGTAATACATGAATAACATGTAGTATACCATTAGCGTTCAGTCATGTGTTCTCAAAAAAAAAAAAAGAGGTATATATAAAATTTCTGAAACTACCGTTTGTGTCCTAAGGTGCATTGAAACTTGCTAAAGCTTGATATGCAATCTTGCATTCTCCGGCCTTTCCCAATTCGTTTTATTGGAGATGTTGTTGCAAACTCCTGTAATTGTAAATTGTCAGTGCTGAATGCTTCTAACCAAGGTATGGCGGGTTCAAAAATATTCGTTTTGGCATACACAAAGCGCAGTGGTTCCCAAACTGGGGGAAATTTTAAGCTACCAGGGGGGAAATAATTACACTACCTACTAACTAAAAAAATCTCAGATGGATTTACTCATGTCTGAAGACAAACAAAAGTCCTTTTATTTGTTACTACTTACCGCTCTCTATGGCTATGCCGTTAGTTGTTACTAACGGCATAGCTCTCTATCCACTTTACTCTGTAATTATATGTTTATCAGTATATTTGTACATTTGAAAAATAAATGAGCAAGTAGTCACAGTGTGTTTCAACTACTCTTTCCCTCATACACATGAAGGGGGAAATCTGGATGGTTGAACTTGATGCAAGGGGAAATGACAGAAAAAAGTTCGGGAACCACTGCGATAGATCAATATTTTAAGGGTATACTCGTGTATTACTCAAACTTCTATTTCATCTCACCCTCCAGGCTACTTTCACCTGACATGTTTGGTGGCGTATGCGCGATGACAGTTCCGCAGTTCAAGGCTGTCAATGGCTTCAGTAACATATTCTGGGGCTGGGGAGGTGAAGACGATGACATGGCCAACAGAGTAAAGTTCCACGGATTCGTAATTTCTCGTTATCCTGAACCTATCGCCCGTTATTTGATGCTGAAACACCAGAAAGCTGTGCCGAGCCCTGGCAGGTAAGACGAATGTTTTTTTTTTTTTCTTGTCTCCTCGTGAAGCAGCAGTTCCTTGCATCCTCTGTGAACTCAGATTTGAAGCAGTTGCTTGAATATCTCTGTGAAATCAGATTTTGAATCAAGTGCAGAATCTGTATGAACTCATTGCGTAGAAGTTGCTGAATCAGTATGAACTCAATTGTGAAACAGCTGCTGAATCTCTGTGAAATCAAATGATGAAGCGGGCTCCTGAATCTTTAAGAACTCAGATAGTGAATCTCTGTAAACTCAAATTGGGTAGCAATTCCTAATTCTGTATGAACTCAAGTAATGGAATAGCTTTAGAATCTCTGTGAACTCAAATTGGGTAACCTTTCCTAATTCTGTATGAACTCAAGTAATGGAATAGCTTTAGAATCTCTGTGAACTCAAATTGGGTAGCAGTTCCTAATTCTGTATGAACTCAAGTAATGGAATAGCTGTAGAATCTCTGTGAACTCAAATTGGGTAGCAGTTCCTAATTCTGTATGAACTCAAGTAATGGAATAGCTTTAGAATCTCTGTGAACTCAAATTGGGTAGCCTTTCCTAATTCTGTATGAACTCAAGTAATGGAATAGCTTTAGAATCTCTGTGAACTCAAATTGGGTAGCCGTTCCTATTTCTGTAATTGGAACTCAAGTAATGAATAGGCTTTAGAAATCTAACTTGCTGGAACTCCAAATTGGGTAGCAGTTCCTAATTCTGCATGAACTCAAGAAATGGAATAGCTTTAGAATTTCTGTGAACTCAAATTGGGTAGCCGTTCCTAATTCTGCATGAACTCAAGTAATGGAATAGCTGTAGAATCTCTGTAAACTTAAATTGGGTAGCATTTCCTAATTCTGTATGAACTCATGTAATGGAATAGCTATAGAATCTCTGTAAACTCAAATTGGGTAGCCTTTCCTAATTCCGTATGAACTCAGATTGTGAAACGGGTCCAGAATCTCTGTGAGCTGAAATAGCAAAGCAGTAACGGATTCTCTGTGGACTCTAACTTGCCAAATGAAGGTTTTGCATCATCACATTGTATTTTAAAAAAAGCTAAATCTTTAATTTGGATTCATGAATTGACTGCAACATCTTATTTTATTATTATTGTATTTCAGACGATAGTAGCGCTTCATAGCATAGACCAGTAAAGAGCATTCCAGGATACATGTATGTCACTTCTACTCCAATATGCAGTGTATAACTTCTCCAACTTTGCCTTGCTCCATTCTTCACCTTGCTTGATTAAGAGGAAATCCTTTGGGAGAGCATTCTGAAAGTCTGTCATTGTTTTTTTATTGGTTTAGCTGAACTGCTTTTCAATAATGTCAGCAACCATAATTTTTAGAGGATTTGTGTCATGAGAATTCCCAGTACTATAATTTTTAGAGGATTTGTGTCATGAGAATTCCCATTACTAGATTTTTAGAGGATTTGTGTCATGAGAATTCCCAGTACTATAATTTTTAGAGGATTTGTGTCCCATGAGATTCCCATAACTATATATAATTTTTTAGATTTGGTGTCATTTGAGAATTCCCATTACTAAATAAGAAGATCTTATGTCATGAGAATTCCCAGTACTCTACATCTGTAACTATTTAACTCCTTTACATTGTTAATTGGTTCCAGCATGATTTTTTGTCCTTTTTTTCTTTTTTTGTAATGTGAATTCGTTACAGTAGCTTCCTAAGCGCCTCAGTGGCGTGGTTGGTATGGTCTTTGCCTGTCACCTCGGTGGTCGAGAGTTCAACTCTCGGGCATTCCATTGAGGGGTCAGAGATGTGTATTTCTGGTGATAGAAGTTCACTCTCGACGTGGTTCGGAAGTCACGTAAAGCCGTTAGTCCCGTTGCTGAATAACCACTAGTTCCATGCAACGTAAAAACACCATGCAAACAATAGCTTCCTTATCTAACTTGAGTGTAGTTACTCAGATGGTTTATAACAGGTCCTGAAGAAAAACGGTAGACAGGAACAAAAGTAATAGGAACTCATTCCTATTTATCTGATTCTAAATCTTCTGTATTTAGTATACAGAACAGAGTTGAATAATTTAGTATTGTATATGGTATCAAGAATTGGCCCTGCAATATGTTGTTCTGGAGAGAAAAATTACATTTATTTTCATCTGTATGTTCATATAATCATGGACAGAAGCATCTCATACAGTGTAAGCAATTTCAACAGATGCAGTGTAGAAACTTAGTGCCATATACCTGAAACCATTAAGTTTTAATAATTTTGCGTTTTTTCTTAAATACCCTCGTAAGGTGAAGAGTTTACCCTATATATTCATCTGAGAGTCCAACAAAGGTGTCAGGCTCCAGCAAATTTTGGTTTGTGAAAGAGTGAAAGTATTGAAATAAATCCGATTTCATATCTATAATTAAAGTTGAGACTCGAAAGGTAATAAGTAGTCTGCCTGGATGAAAAAAAAAAATTCTCTCTGAGAATGTGAGGTGTTGTCATCAAATTTGCAAATGCAGATAGATAAAATCTTGATGTATTTTGGGTTTCTTTTCAGGTTCCAGCGTGTATATGAAGGTAAAAATAAGCTCACGACAGAAGGTTTAAACAATCTCAAATACAAAGTATTGGATGTGAAACTTCATCGGCAATATACGTGGATTTTAGCTAACATTGAGACTGCTTGATCATTAAGCTTATCGAAAATTCACATATCTTTGTGATTGTAGTATATTTATAATAAAGTTCCTTATGTCCTTCACATATTAACACCCTACTGATTTACACATCTATCTATCTATCTATCTATCTATCTATCTATCTATCTATCTATCTATCTATCTATCTAAACAGGGATTTATGTTAAGTGGGGAATATCCTTTGAAGTGACTAATGAGAATGTAAGGAGAGCAATTAAGAGGCAGGAGAATGAAAAGACACCAAAAGTTAAAGAGATCACAAGAGGAATGTTGAGGTACATTGGTTATAGGGTGACTGATTGGTTGACCAGGTTTTGTAAGGTATGTCGAGATGAAAGAAAGGTTGCAGAGGAATTGGCGAGATAAATAATTAGTCCTCTTATAAACGTAATAGACTCGACTGTAAGCATTGTGGGGCCAAGATACTCCTCAATGTACCAGGGAAGTTGTATGGTAGGATTCTGACTGGGAAAGTCAAGCAGAGGACAGAAGGACAGACAGTGAAAGAACAGTATGGCTTCAGACAAGAGAAGGGGGTATGCAGTTCAGGTTTCCTTTTTTGAAACAGTTATGTGAGGAGTTCGAAAGTAAAGTGAAAATGTTGTATGTGGCATATAAGGATCTAGAAAAATCCCACGAAGGAAGTGACATAGAAACAATGTTATTGAGACTGATTCAAAATTAATATCATGGAAATGAAGCATATATTAGAGTATGCTGGTATGAGAGTGACTTGTTTGGTGTGAGCGTGGTTTTAATACAAGGGTGTGTGACTTGGTTTAAGTTGCTAATTATCTTTATTGATGGAATAATGCAAGAGGCCAGAGAGAGGCATCCTGGATATAGGTGTAAAGTTGAGTGATAGGGAAGGACTCGTGAGTGAAGTATGGAATATTGCTGTTTGCATATGATGCTGTTCTGATTGGGAATAGTGAGTAGACACTGTAGAAGCCAGTAAAACAGTTTGAAGGTATTTGAAGGTGTTTGCAAGAGGAAATTGTTGAGAGTAAATGTGACTCAGGATAAAGCAATTAGGATGAATGGAAAACTGCATGATGGAAGAATGTTAATATGTATGGTGGAAGAATGGAAATATCCTATTCATATAAGGTCTTGGTATAAAAGAAATGTATCATGATTGGATGAAAGAGGAGGTTTTCATGGTAAAGAAGGCAAGAAGGGTGGTAGTACAGTGCATATATAAAGACACTGAAGAGAATGCCTGTCTACGGAAGCCAAGGTGTCAGTGCGTGAGGGGAAAGTTGAGCCAACACTCTTTTATAAGAGGGAAGTGTGGATGCTGAATGTGAGTGTGAACAAAGGTTGAAACGGCTGAAACAATATTTACTGAGCATGCGTTGTGTAAGAATAATTTTGTTAGAAATGTGGAGATTCGTGAAAGCGGTAAAGAGGTTGACGAAGGTCAAGGAAGAATAAGAATTTTCTGAAATGGTTTGGATCTGAAGGGAAAAGAGACAATGATAAGATGGTGCTAGAAGGAAAAGGCTGCAGTGTTCTAAAAAGCACTAGAATAAATACAAAATAAGGGAGAATGATGCAGTTTGTTTAGGAGCTCCGTCATGCAGATAATGAGTTTTCTGTGTAGCTTTGAGGAGAGTTTACAGCACAAGGGGTTCATCCACGATTCAGCATGTGAAGTATGAAAGTATCTGATGCGCCTCAGTGGCGTGATCGGTATGGTGATGGCCTGTCACCTAGGTGGCCGCGAGTTCGACCCCTGGGCATTCCACGGAGGGGTCAGAGATGTGTATTCCTGGTGATAGTTCACTCTCGACGTGGTTCGGAAGTCACGTAAAGCCGTTGGTCCCGTTGTTGAATAACCACTGGTTCCATGCAACGTAAAAACACCATACAAACGAACAAACAAATGAATGTATCTGACATTAAACGACTTCTGGGCAGCATTCTCTTTCCATGCTTGTTACCAAGAAAACTTTTCGTCGTTCTCTCCCCTCTACAAAGCTCCCTGTGTCCATTTATTAAAACGGCTTTCTTGAAAATATCTAGAGCCCATTTCTCCTCCTTAAACTGATTAAATTTGAACTGTCGACAGTGGAGCAATGATGGAATTTCTTGTACCTGTCAGAGGCTTACTGTTTACCTTTTCATGTGGAGGAAAGTATTTCAATTAGATGGTTAAGTACAAAAATAAGTTATGCATTAGAAAAACACTTTTAAACGCTTGACAGTTATAGCTATATTTACTACAGATACTTTGATTGTTAAGCATTAACAGTAATTAAAGAGCTATAACCTCATATTATTTCTTGACCATTGAATAAAGTGGAAATCACAGCAACAGTACTGAGGCAAAATTTGAATCGAATGCGGAAAAGTTAAGCGGTCTAAAAAATAGAAGTTTACCATTAAATAATAAGTAACGTTTTCTTCAATAAAAAACATATAACGTTTTCTATTACATATTAATGGGTATTACAAGTTTTCAATTGCCGAGATATCTTACGGCAAGTGGATGATATTAAAAACCATTGTATTGGTCAAATATAGACAAAAATGCTATGAATAATTTATAATCCTAAGCTAATGAGCCTTTATAACATCGTTGTTCAATTATCACCAAATGTCTCCCGCAAAAAAATAACGAGAGTAGAGTACTACATCAGAAGTAAGCAGGGAAAGGCAAGTACTCATGTAATTGTACGGTGATCCTGTGACTTTTCCAGATGGTATTATATCCTCTGGTCTCATAAAACTGAAGAAAAGACACATTTTTAACACGTCAGGCCAACATTTCCCTCCACATACATGATATAAAATTCAGAATTCTAAAGCCAGCTTGTTTTTTGGTAACTCAGGTCACAACTCTTATCTTCTAAAAGCCTCCATTTTTCAGGCATGTCTATTTCCATCCAGCCATGAAATTTAGATAGAAACTGTTTGTCCAATCTACACTTACACGCAGGAATCTTATGATGAAAATAAATGTACTCATCTCCAATCGAGTGTTTTACTAGCTCAAGGTTACCATGAGGGGAGAAAGTAGCCCCTTCAATATTGGTCTTATCCAGTGCAAGGGAAATTCCTTGATGAACTTAACAAGTTGTGCCTAAAGTTGAGGGGCAAATGTCAATTTAAACCAAAGAAGTAGAAGTCATGAAAAATGGAGAATTAGCTACTCGGAGAAAAGTAACGTGTGGAGAACTTTTCTTCCAGTAGCGCCAATTTTAAATGATCTCCACTTTGCCCTGAAAGGTTAGATGTGGCAGTTCATGGGTCCGGTAATAAATAGACTTCTCTGTTAGTGATACTTCTGGGGAAACTCTGTTCTGGTTATGGAGTTTCGGGATGGCCAAACTTTGGTGCTTGTGAGGATTGTGTTTTGTCAGGTCTCCAAACAAGAGTGTTGAGAAGCGAAGCTGAACTTTGCACAGGCATCTTATTAGATAGAAATATGGCACAAGCTATTCTCAGGCACCGATGGATACCAAATTTAGCATCATTTTTAAAGAGTGAATAGCGAAATTGTTTAGACATGGGTGCAAAAGCCATCTGTTTTACAACCTAAAAGTTTTGAAGTGGGATTAATGGTGTTGAATCCTGTCTGCGCTGCATGATAAATAGACTGATCGTTGATCTCCTTGAAACCTGTTAGAGAAGGTAACAGCTTAGTGATACAAATACCAGACTGGAGCACTGACTGACAGGACATCAAAGGGTTTTTTAGAAAGAAATTCATTTGGCATAGATTAATGCCTGAAAACCACCGTGCTCCTATGGTCCGCTGCTCAAAGTAAGGTTTACCATTGTATTTACACATGGTAAAGAGATATAGTTTCTTCGAGATCCGCAGTCAATAAAGCTGTTTTCCAGCAGTCTAATGTGGATCCAGTTTTCTGTAGGATTCATCTTGCCATTTCAAGAGATGGCACTCCAGCCATTCGGCAGTGCGTCTGAAAGAGGCCCTGGTTCTGTAGTTGGACGATCTAAATGAACACCTACAAGGTAAACTGATACCATCTTAAGTAAGGGTCTCACGAGGATTTTGTATCAAATACCTTCTTAAACAAGATTATCTAGCCCCTTTCTCATAAGATATTTCCAGCAATTTCCTTCAATCCATCTCTGACCAGTGTTCTGGAAGAAGTACTTATAGTGACCACACGTGATCAAAGCTGTCAGGAAGTTGTAAAAACTGTTCAAGAAATATAAGATGTCGAAACGGTCAGCGTAGACAGGATTCAACACCATTAATCCCACTTCAAGACTTTTAGGTTATAAAACAGATAGTTTTTGCAACCCACGAGGAAATATAATTGTTTAAACAATTTCGAAACACCTGAAATGGTAGGCTGGTGTCGATAGCATGTCGTTTAGGTTACTTCCTCTCTCAACACTCAACAGCAAGATGTTCCTTTCATCAGCTGATGTATTTTGAGGAAGTGTTCTTGATGTCTCATTCGGCAGCTGGTAAGGGAAGCTTTGGAAATAAGTGTCATTAAGTGTTGATCTTCGGTTACATTGCCAGACATCTTTTCTTCCTGTGATTGTATAACGCTAAAAAGAACTTACAAGATTCTGGGTATGTCTGGTTGTGGAGTGCCATAAACACTTGCCCTAATTTTACTGTGTTCTTAAATCAGTGGATCACCTGTCAGTCACTTTTGTTATCTGAAGTGCTAAGGTTAAGTCTTAACTGGGAAAAACGATGATGATTGCCTGGTGAAAAGCAATTAGAAGTACTCCGTGCTTACAGAATATATTCTCATTTAATTTGGTAGTTAAACTTTTATGAAAAAATTTGTAAGTGTTAATCAGCTTACTAAAGCAACTGGGTTCCAGCCACTTTCAAGAGGTTCGTTTTTGATAAATGGACTTAAGGTGCATTTGTAATGATCACATGTAATAGACATATATATTCCATATATGTAAATAAGCCCATGACCCAAGGGGTCACTGGCGAGAACAAGGAGTGTGATAAGAGCTAATAAACAGGACGCAAGCTAGACGCTGCCGCGTTATGTCTGCGATGCCCTGGTTTGCATTTGCCTATATAATCAAAAGCATTGTCTTGTAAAACAGGTCACAGTGCCTTCGTCTGAGAACATGGTGACCAATAACCCACAGAGACAACACGTGACTTCCTAGTCACATGTGTAAGGGCTGTTGCCTTGTATAATAAGGCGCCCTGTGAGGCTTTGTTAGACTTGCGATAATCTTACGCTAAGTCGGTTGGTTATGCACTTCCATACTCATTGGAGTGTCTTGGGGGTTTGATGATAACTTACGAAGTCAATATCTTCTTGTGTTATGACGACGGAGATATGTTAAACTCATGATTATAGTTATAACTTCATTCAATCTCTTTCTGATGTGAGGTTCTAGTAGAAAACACTGAGTACAAAAAATATTTCTATTCTCTGAGATTACATGATGAAGATCAGAGGAAATTTGTACAGGTCTGCCAATGATGATGGCTAATTCAAATCTGACTACAATCTCGTTTACAAATCATAAAGGAAGCAGACAGTAGCTCGAACATACGAACATACACACAGATGACATAGATTACAAATCACGTAGGCCGTTTGAATTATAGGTCGCGGTGGTTGTCTCAAGCAAGAGGCTTGGACTAATGTTTTCAAAACAAATGAAGGACCACAGGTGACGGCACGTCATCTTAGCCTACTTTATTGTATACGTCATCTTAGCATACTTTATCGTCTCTGGTCTGATCACATTCCTGCAAGCAATCTGGTTGACCTCTTGGGTCACTGGTTTTAATTAATCATAGTTTTAGTTTTTTATATATATGGAATAACATTCCATATATTCTACTTATGTAACACTTACATAATGCTCGGTGGCTACAAAACCAACCACTGAATATTATTCAAGCTTGACTTTCTTTTGACTTATAGGAGTGTGATACAGACATTATGGTGAATATATATAGATATATAGAAAATACTTATAAGTAAAAAAAAATTCATGGTGTACACAAATACAGATTCAAGTAATAAGATATAAGACATATGCATTTGATGATATTCGTAAATAATAGTGATCACGTGATATATACTGATACAGTTTTTCACTTCAACTCATTAAGATACATATGCTACAGAAAATACTAATGTACTTTGATAATTGCATAGAATAAAGATTAACATGATAAAAATCATATTTTAACAGATAAAAATTCATATATGAATTGATAAAAATTATTAATTTTTATGCTGATTCATTGACCCATATACTAACTGCAGTTATTGGTAAGATAAAAGGTAACAGATTGATTATAGGCTACCTGATTTATTTATACATATATATATATGGGTTCATATAATTATGATCAATATATGTGCATTTAATACAACTGATTAACATAAATGACTAATCTAAGTGATTAATCTAGGTGCACTTAAAATAGATTCCTAGTGCGTACATGCACAGATATATTTCGATTCATTGATTAACTTCTATATTCTTCAAATAAAGCATGCTTAGATACATGATTGTGATACTGATTCTTTACTGATACTTTATATTTGAGATACATGGCCGAGGATACATCTACTACACATTTAACTAGCATTTGAACAGCTTTTCGTCCATTACACAGTTCCAGACAACCACCTATAGCCAAATGATATGGCCAATTCCAAATGGTTAAAACAAGGGGAATTGCCTGGGCAGGGTTCGACGTTCTATTTTGCGCCCATACTTGTCCTCTACATCCTATGCCATACGAATACGTTCGCAATGAATAAATCATCCCCAGCACGAGTCCTTCACCAGCAAACGTAGAGTTGAATATCCTCTTGGTCGTAATTGTCGGAAGTATGTCCCCTTGTAGTCGATTGCGATTGCGACAGCATTCTGCATTAAAAACGAGATTAACGACGGGATACGGGTGCCGGTCCAAGAAGTCCACGAAATAAGCTTGTTCACTTATGAAGGTGCTTATTCTCTTCACATTGTAGGCGGTTGTTACTTGACTGCAGTCGTCCGCAGCGACGAACGATTTTTTTTGAAGTTGTAGACGAACTGTCTGGGCATGCGATGTGAAACTCTCGTACTGCAGGATACTGTAACCAGGTTCCATTAATCAGCCTATAAGTGAAATTATACTTGTCACAAGGGCAAAGTAAATTCAGACAACATCCAAATATGGGAGGGAGAAAGCCGTTAAGGACTAGACTTAACCCACATGAGTTCGCTGATATTTTATGGAATTCAAAAGAGTCAGCTGTACAAACTTTTTTATCCATGGCTTTATAACAATGAGTGAACCTATCCAGGTCTCTGATGACCGTAAAAAATATCCATATTAACAGATATCAATACGAATCCCAAAGAAAATTCGATATTACTGGTAGTAAGTTACTAGACAAAGAAGTGGAAAACGGAGCTATTTGTAAGATTGCCAGGCAGCATAAGAGTCAAAGAGAATATTAATCATGATTCTGTATTTCTCTACGCTTACTGTAATTAAGCTGTGATAAAATCCGATCCTATGTTCCCCTAACAAAAGGTTCATATTCAATTTTTCTCGCGCGCATCCTCTGAGGTTAATTTTTAGGCAGGAGATGCTACGAAAGAACTCACTATGTAACTAATTTCTATATAAACTTTGGGTTTTCCAAGAAAATGTGACATTTTCCCATGAATGTGATTTACTTGAATTGTAATAGGCTAATGTTGCAAGTAAATTTTTCATATCCATGACCTGATACTTCTAAGTGTCCGTTTACCAATGCCATAAGCTGATTTATTGACTCTAATTGTCTATGAGGTTCAGAAAAAATTAATTCATTTTGATGTTATAGAAATTCTATTTGGTTATTTTGTTCATTAATTTTAAAACGATTGCAATTCCTTAACTAAAGTTGCATTGCACACACGGATAGACACTTGTACCTAAAGACCTGCCATGCCCATGAGAAGTTCGTGCTACGCATTCCTCTCCAGTTGGCTTGTTTTTTGCAAACACGAAACAACACACACTACAGATGAAGCCTGTGCAAGCAGATTATTGAGGTTAAAAGGAACAATGATGATTCGGCAAATGCGCCAGGCACCTTCAGGACTGATGACCTCATCACCTGGTAGGAGATTGCTCAGCTAGCTTAAGAGTTACGTTACTTGCTGTAATAAATACGACTTTAGTACTTTCAAATGATATTTTTTGTTTTAATACTCCACCCACATGAGAAGGATGTCCGAAAAAAAACAGTACCAAAATTGAACAATATAATATTAGTTTCATGTTGGAAACCTGCAAGATTGTAAAATGTATGTAATTACTTATGTTAAATTAGATATTCCTTATTCAAACTAATGAAAAGGTTTTCCATACAAATTCTATATATATTATTTACCCTGTAAGATCCATTTAGGATCATTCACATAGATATACATTTTCACTTTTAGACTTCCTGACTTTAAAATCTCTTTTATTTTATTTTATTTTATTTTTTTCATTGACTACGAATATAAACTACCGGGACAGACAATATGCCAGTAGGTTTTGATATGTGTTTGAACTTTTAGCTTATTTGTCGTCAATATCCCTAGAATACTGAATGGACTACTAAACTAAAGCGTTAAGTTAGAGTTCAAATCTTCACGCATATATATTTGGGTATTTTATAAACACTTGCTGCATATGGTTACGTTTTGCTTATTGATTTTATTGTGATTCCTTTTTTATTATAATTTGTAACCCTTCCAAATTCTTACGGAGTATATTATATCGACTCCACTTGTATCCATACTTTTTATTTATTTATTTATTTATATATTTTTTATATATATTTGCTAAATTAATGGTTGGCTTGAATATGTGGAAAAGTGTTCTAGCGGCGTACCGTATAAGGCTACTTGCGGTATCATTTCTATAGATACAAGATATGAATGATAAAGGTATTTAAAACCGCAAGAACCGCTATAATCCAGTTCGGATCCAATATCACGAGTGTAACTCGTAAGACATTGACACTCTTATTTATCCGTTCTACCAAACCGATTGACTCTGGGTGACAAAATATATTATTGGTTTTCTTAATGGAAAGGAATTCACACAACAAGTTAAGGAGGTTAGTATTGATTACACCACCCGAGTCAGAGATTATCATGTGTTGAATTCCATGTTTACTGATTTAGCACTCATAAATATTCCTAGCGCACTCAATTGCAGTGTTTGTTTTTTAATGCTATTAATTCTATATAACGTGTCAAGGGAACTATTAACACTAAGAAGTGTTTATTTCCTCTGTCAGACTCGTAACTCTGTTAATGATTCCACGTGTATTCTTTCAAGGATTGATTTGGTACGGAATAGGCCCTTAAACTGACAGGTGTCTTAGTGTGTCCCTTGTTTTCATGACACGTGTTATAATTAGTTATGTGCTTTTTATATCTGTAAGCATTGTAGGCCAGTAAAATAGTGATTTTGGCTTTCTGTGACATAATAGAGAACCCTGGATGACGGAATGCAACCAGTTTAGGACGATTGGTATGAAAGAGATTACTACAACCTGGTCGTTAGTCACCTACTGTGTTCTTCGGGTTTTCCTCATCACGAACCTACATATAATATTACATTTGATTACATAATTCTGATACACATACTTTAAATATACTTTTGCTTTAGGGTTTCCATTCGAAGTGTTTATTGTTTTGCTTAGCTGCTGACCCTTGTTTCCGTTCGAAGTGTTTATTGTTTTGCTTATTGCTGCTGACTCTTGCTTTGTTCAGTTTGTAACAGTTCAGCGCTCCAACCCAGGTATTCAATGTTCACGATCTCTTGGGTTAATGAATTTTCTTGTTTAGATACGGTTTTAACAATAGGCACGGATATTTCTATATCTTTTAGTCCAATTAATGGTTCTTTGCAGCATGGTGCGGGATTGCGGGATAATGCGTCAGCTATGATAATTGCTTTCCCAGGTAGATATCTTAACTTGGTTCCATAGACCTGAATGATCAAATGCCAGCGAGTTCCTTTGGGACTGTGATTAAAGCCTTTGAAAAACTTGGTAAGGGACTTATGGTCAGTAAGGACTTTAACAGGATAGCCGTAGATTATGAACTTAAAATGTACTAGTGAGTTAACGATACCTAGCCCTTCCTTGCCTATTACTGCATATTTACTTTCAGAGGGCTTTAGTTTACGTGAATAAAAAGCTATAGGAAAGAACTGTTTATCATATTGCTGAAGTAGTACCCCTCTTACCCCTTGGTCTGAGGCGTCTGTTGCCATAAAAAAAAAATTCCTTATTTAAATCAGGGATTTTTAGGATAGGCAAACTGCATAATTACAATTTTAAGATATCGAACGCCTCTTGATGCTTTACAGACCATAATAACTCTACGCCCTTCTTCGTAAGATCTGTTAAAGGAGCTGTCATGATTGAAGAGTTACATATTTACATACGATTGTAATACCCACTACAGCGCAAAAGTGCTGTATCCCCCTTTTACGTTAATAGGTACCGGAAAGTTATGAATAGCCGACACCTTACCATGGACTACTTTAAGACCTTGACTAGACACATAAAACCTAAATAAACATGTTCGGTTTTTAAAACTCACATTTAGATATTTTACTCTGAGATTATTTGTCTTAGTCTTTACAGCACTAGCTCTAGTTTATGTGAATGTACTTCTAAGGTATTAGAAAAGATTACAAGACCAACCATATAGGCATGTAGGGTATCCCCTAAAAGTCTCCAAACACTATATTGTAATTGGGGCGGAATGTAAGCCGGAGGCATACGTAAAAATTGATAATGTTCCCCTGAGTGTGCTGAAGACGGTGTATGAGGTACACTCACATAGCTAATGGTATCTGATGAAAGCCTTTAAGTAAGTCCAAGCTGGTGAAAAATTTATTCTGACCTAACAAAGATAAGATATCGTCGGTACATGGCACTGGAAAACGATCAGGAATCGTTTCCTCTTTTAAGCAACAGAAATCTACGCAGATAAGCCAAGTCCGATCTTTTAAGGGAAAAATTATAGGAAATCAAATTATATTTGATTTCCTAATAACTCCTATTACTAACATTTTTTCAACTTCGTCATTTATCTCTACTTTGAAATTTCATTGGGAGTCTATACGAAGGTACGTATATAGCTTTATGATGTTTGTCCTTAGACCGTATTCTGTGTTCAATGACATCCGTTTTTCCCCAGAGATCACTCGCTAGTGGAGAAACATCCTGGTATTCAGATAAAAGATAAAAAAATTCTGCTGAATCACCTCTGCTTGAATGACTTTACAGATATTACTTTAGATAGAGTATAAGAGGATTCATCTACGACTGGTTGGGCATGATTACAAATTTGCAACAATAAAAATGTGATATTTATAACTTCTGTATCCACGATATGTATAAGTTTTGTGGATCACTAGATTTAACTTGTTGCTGCGAGTCAACCGTGTCTAGGGCTTTGTTCGCGGAAATCATTTTTCAGAGTGTCAGGAAGGATTAAAATTTCAGATCCCAGCAAAGTCTTTTTACACGCACTAAGACATTCGAGGGTGCATGCGTCTCGAGATTTTGCGTGCAAACTGCGACTGCGGCTGTGGGGAAATTCTGTTGGGTCCTTTGAAAAATGTTACGATTTATGAGACAAATGATTGGTTCTTCTATATAAGTTATTTGATTAACTGTCTCTTTTTGTTCAAAACGGATTTTAATATGTTAGAAGGTTTATAGAATTTTTGTTTGATAAACACGCCTTATTTGGCAGGAGGTAAGATAATGTTTTGTATACCCATGGATGGATATCTTACAATTACGCTAGATATAAATCAATGTCATTTATAACTATATAGGTATCTGTAAGAGCTCGCTTATCCGGACTTCTCAATAGGGAAGTTCGAACAACAAACGGTGAGTCCGTAAATCAGGATATTACATGGACTAAAGGAATAAAAACAAGATATTCTCATTTTTACGGCGCGTACAGTTGGGCTTAATCCACCACTACTTATAATAACTTATTGTATTAAAATTACGAGAACCTGCTCTGATTACTTGATACAGTCGTGTGATTCATAGGAAAATTCCTTTTTATTTCAAAAAGGTATTGGCATGAATGATCCAACATAGCTCTCCCGCTCTGCTAGAGTCGCTTAATGTGGAATGTGCTTTGCTTTGAACACTCGGCAGATTTGACTGACCCTGACCATTTGACTAGATGACACAGTAACCAAGTTTGCTTAAGCACAATTTGTTTGTTTCTGATTTTTAGGGCTACTGTTTACCTATTTCTTTTTATAATAATTATTATCATCGGCAACGTATTGTGTGTTTTTAGCATTATGTTGCTGTTAGTTACGTATAAAGCAACGAACGTATGAATGACTTGAACTATAAAGAATTGAGCGATTACTATTAAAACAAGTTATCTATTGCGTTATTATTAACTATATGTACTTTCATTCTTTGCTAAAAATTTGAAACACGTTTTGTTAATTTGTTTATGTGAATGTTAAGTATGTTAATTTAATGAAAGTTTTTACAGACATGTTATTCCTTGCAATCCAGCCGTATTTTTTAAAGTTAAGTTGAGTCATTGAGGTTCGATTTTTTATGCATAACTAAAGGCTGAAACTGTGATCGGGACTTTGCAAAGGAGCATTTATTGTCCTGACCCGAAATAGTGTTACCTCTAATTTATCTAGATTTGTACGGGTGTTCCATTTGTTTTTGTGTGTTTTCTTATCACTACGGTGCCTAACTACCCTATCCATGCATCTGTATAAATACAGACGTCCACTGCATAAACGCATATTCAATGTTTAATATGATTTGTTACGTACAGAATTAATAATCACCCAAAATGATAAAATTAACACAGTATATGATTATGATATTTAAGGGGAACTTCTGGAAACAGAAACTCAAAGATAAAACTTGCAGTAGCGAAATCCCAATGATGTAGATAATTTCTGTAAAAAAGTAAGATTAAGAATGTCTCGTAACTTCAGCCACAGGAATAACGAAAATTCGACCTGCAAAGGAAACACTCAAAGTTACTCAGAAATAAAAAATGATTGTACTTAGCTTGATTTTGTGGGAAGTCACGGTGTTTCAATACGGCCTTGGCCCTCCTTCTCTGTTTAGCGGATGACCTGGTTTTGGCTTGAGTTTCCCCTGTGCGCGTTGTTTGGATGATTCGTGTCCTTTGAAGATCTGATGCTGAAGACGCATTCGGTTTGTTTCTTGAAGTGCTGGAAACGCTCAATAAACGATGTTTTCTTGGATGATTCTAATGAGAGACGAAGCTTGCGTTGCTGTAGGAAGAAGACACGTCTGGTTTGTTTCTTGAAGTTATGCACTGCTGAAGACGCTCACTAACGATGATACTAAATTGCTTGAAGAATCTCTTGCTTTCGTTGTCGTTGACTTCTGATATGATACATTATTCGTTATTCTTCGGAAGACGTTGAAGAGTTCTTGTTGTTTTCTGAAGTCGCTCACTAAACGATGATACTAAGTTGCTTGAAGAATCTCTTGCGTTCGTCGTCATTGACTTCTGATATGATACATTATTCGTTATTCTTCGGAAGACGTTGAAGAGTTCTTGTTGTTTTCTGAAGTCGCTCACTAAACGATGATACTAAGTTACTTGAAGAATCTGTTGCTTTCGTCGTCGTTGACTTCTGATAAGATACTTTATTCGTTATTCTTCGGAAGATGATGAAGAGTTCTGGTTGTTTTCTGAAGTCGCTGCCACCAATGTAAGGGCTGTTGCCTTGTATAATAATGCCCTGTGAGGTTATGTTAGACTTGCGATAATCTTACACTAAGTCGGTTGGTTATGCACTTCCATACTCATTGGAGTGTCTTGGGGGTTTGATGATAACTTACAAAGTCAATATCTTCCTGTGTTATGACGACGGAGATATGTTAAACTCATGATGATAGTTATAACTTCATTCAATCTCTTTCTGATGTGAGGTTCTAGTAGAAAACACTGAGTTCAAAAAATATTTCTGTTCTCTGAGATTACATGATGAAGATCAGAGGAAATTCGTACGGGTCTGCCAATGATGATGGCTAATTCAAATCTGACTACAATCTCGTTTACAAATCATAAAGGAAGCAGACAGTAGCTCGAACATACGAACATACACACAGATGACATAGATTACAAATCACAAATGGCCGTTTGAATTATAGGTCGCGGTAGTTGTCTCAAGCAGGAAGCTTGGACTAATGTTTTCAAAACAAATGAAGGACCACAGGTGACGGCACGTCATCTTTGCCTACTTTATTGTATACATCATCTTAGCATACTTTATCGTCTCTGGTCTGATCCCATTCCTACAAGCAATCTGGTTGACCTCTTGGGTCACTGGTTTTAATTAATCATAGTTTAAGTTTTTTATATATATGGAATAACATTCCATATATTCTACTTATGTAACACTTACACATGTTCATCTGTCTGTATGTTATGTATGCTGAGCTAAGCTTTGCTCTTCTATCTTTGTAAAGACTTTGTAACTTAGATCTCTACTTCCACTCATCGAGACAAGTTCTCTGAAATCACTTCTTCCTCTAGTCCAGAGATGTAGTTTTCACAAATATATGTTAAGTTTGACAACTATGAGTTTGAAGTCTTCACCTCTATACTCAAAGAAGATACTAACGAAACTTAGAAACTCTCTCTGCATCGATGTCACCCTGACGAGAATGGGAAGTAGACAAACAGATACTTGCGTATAACATCGCAGGTTATAACATCCAATGGGACACCTTTCTATACATAGGTGTATCCCGTATATTCTGGTGGCAGTGTGACGTCTCTATGTCAACCGAAGCTTAACGAATCATAGAAAATGTAATATATCAGAAGTCAACAGAGAAAAGAGGATCTTCAAGCAACTTAGAGGCAACAAAAAGCATCCTACGAACACTAAGAAATGTCCTTCATCAAGATGCATTCAAGAGGCTATAGCATCGTTTAGTGAACGTCTTTCATCACATATCTTCAAGAAACAAACCGGACGTGTCTGCAGCAACGAGAACCGAATCATTCAACAAACAAGCAACGCATGATCAGAAGGCGAGTTGAGATATCGGTCAACCGCAGAGCAGGACGGGAAAAGGCGAGGCTGTGACATCATCAAAACACTATGATCTTCCTCTTAAATACCACAGCTAAGTACAATTCTTTATTCATTTTGGTGTGTGACTGTGAGTGTTCTCCATACACAAGATCGATCGTCCATTATTCCTGGGGGTGAGTTATACGTTAGTCTTAATCTTCCTTTCTTGCAGGAATCTATTTTCAACTACGGATTCTCTTTTTCTTATTTTAAAATTATTGCATATGTGTTTACGCAGTAGACGAGTGTATTCATATAGATATTTCGATAGGATCGCTAGGAATCGTAGTGATAAGAAAAAAGCAATAGTCACGATGGCCACTGCTGCAGCTAGTTCTCCCGCACCCAGTAACCTTTTACCCAACCCAGTTGTTACTTTGGTTAGCGCAAGGTCTGCAATTGCTCCCTTTCAAGGCCGGGTCAACGGGTTCTTGCCTCAAAGTGTCGAATCTTGGATCTCGTCAATAGATGCTCATTTAAAAGCAAAATGCATCACTGACCCATCTGTACAATTACAGGAAGCTAAAAGTTTCATTGACTTTGCTAAAGGAGATGCAGGTTCGTGCCTGAGAGGTGTCTCTTTCCAAGAGGTGGATACATGGGATGAATTTAAAATTAGATTACGTGCCATATATGGCGGTGAAGAAGCCTTGGACGTAGTTTTAGCTTTGAGGAACATCCTCAATCTGGCCTCTATGACTCAGCTTAACGTTGTAGAGAGAGCGGCACTAATTGCTGACTGGCTGAATGAATATCAGGATAGTTTGCATAATTCCACTTGGGTTACGGGAAGGAATATGGCCGTGAAAGATTTTATTAGGATCACATATTTAACCTGCATAACAGTTATGTTGCCCGAAGCTTTGGTACGGTGTTTTGACAAGAAGCTAGCGCCCGACAGTACGGAACTAGACATATATAAACAAATTAAAAAACATATGTCTAAGTGCACTGATCTCGACCCCTTGCTTACTCAAGTTTTTGCAAAGAATGAAAGTAAACCACAGTAAGTAAATATAGTCAATAATAACGCAGCAGGGGTAACTTGTTACAATTGCACGCGCACAGGGCATATGATTGGAGACTGTCGAACGTGTTATTGTTCAATTCATAACAGCTCCAGTCATTCTTACAATCGTTGCTTCTCACATAACCAACAACAGAATGCCAAAAAACACGCAAACCGTTGCCAATGATAATAAGAAGAAGAATCCTCATTACTATAAGAAGAAACAGGCAAACAGTAACGCTGTTCAAAATCACAAACAAACAAATCGTGCTTCAGGGAATTCTGTTCCGGGGCCGTCGAACCCGAACTCACAGAGACAGTCAAATTTTCCAAGTGTGCAAAGCAAAGCAAATACCACGTAATTAAGTCCAGTGGGGGAGAGAATGATGTTGGGTCATTCGTATCAACATCTTTTGAATCAAATAACAAATTTAATCATCTACAAGATCAATGCGAGACACAGAATTTTCCTATGAACCACACGACCAAATCCAAAAAACCAGTGCAGGTCCCCATGGACTTCCACCATATACATGCTATCATCAGTAAAGATGAATTACGTCCTACATTGCATGCCGTAAATTTAGAGCACCGACCCTTCACACTGTTTTTTTATTCTGGTAGTCCACGTAATATCATGGATCTGCGGGCTCATCACCTGTTGTTTTCGAACTTCCCTATTGAGAAGTCCGGAGTGAGGCTCTCGGGTATTGGAAATAATGAATTAAGTGTAGTAGGAGTAACTAATATTCAGTACAAGGTGGGTAAGCGTACGTTTACCGATACCTTTATCGTTGTACAAAACATTGATATGTATCCAGCTGTAATTATAGGATACCCGTCTATGGGCATTCAAAACATTACCTTAGCCCCTGCCAGACACGGCGTGTATATCAAAGGAAAATTCTTTAAGTCTTCTAACACCTTAAAATCAGTTTTGGACAAAAAAGAGACAAACAATCAAACAGTAACGTACATTGAGGAACCAATCACTTGTCTCATGAATCATGACATTGTTCAAGTGACCCAACAGAATTCTCGCACACCTGTAATAGCAGCTTGCACGCAAACTCTCGAGCCGAACGTACCTTCGAATATATTAGTGCGTGTAAAGAAGACTTTGCCGGGATCTGAAATGTTAATCCTTTCCGACACTGAAAATTAACGGACTGTCTGTAACACAAGCAATTTACACTGTTGATTCACAGCAACAAGTTAACATTGAAGTCTGCAATCATTTGAATACCACTTTGGTGATCCACAAAAATCAACGCATCGTGGATGTGGAAGTTTATAAATATCGCATTCTTACCATTGCTGAAATGAATCACGCTCAATCAGTTGTTGATGAATCTCTCTTACAATCTATTAAGGGTAAAATCAATAAAGATATTCAAGAAAAGGAGATTCAGCAGAAATTTCTTGATATTTTACCTAAATATCATGATGTTTCCTCCACTACCGAGGGATCCTTGGGAAAAACATATGTCATTGAACACCAAATACGGTTAAAAGACAAGCATAAAGTCATCTATGTACCTTCGTACCGACTCCCTATGAAATTCCAGAATGAGATCAATGATGAAGTAGGTAAAATGTTAGAAGAAGGAGTCATTAGGAAATCGAACAGCCCTTATAATTTCCCCTTAATCGTCGTACCAAAAAAAGATCGAACCTGGCGTATCTGCGTAGATTTCCATCGCTTAAATGAGGAAACGATTCCCGATCAATTCCCAGTGCCATGTACTGACGATATTTTATCCTTGTTAGGACAGAACAAATATTTCACCAGTTTGGACTTACTTAAAGGCTTTCACCAGATACCTTTAGAAAAAGAGAGTACCCCATACACCGCCTTCAGCACAGCCAGGGGACATTATGAATTTTTGCGTATGCCTTTTGGTTTACGTTGCACCCCAATTACATTCACCAGAATTATTAATATAGTGTTCAGAGACTTGTTAGAGGATACCCTACATGCCTATATGGACGACCTTGTAATCTTTTCTAATACCTTAGAAGAACATTTACGTAAAGTAGAGCTGGTGCTACAGAGACTAAGGCAGCATAATTTAAGAGTAAAGATAACTAAGTGTGAATTTTTCAAAACAGAACTAGTCTATTTAGGTTTTACGGTGTCTAGTCAAGGTCTTAAGGTAGTCCATGATAAGGTGTCGGCTATTCGTGACTTTCCGATACTTACTAATGTCAAGGGGATACAGCAATTTTTAGGCTGTAGTGGGTATTACCGCCGTTTTATAAGCAATTACTCAATTATAGCCGCTCCTCTAATCGATCTTATGAAGAAGGGCATAGATTTCATATGGTCTGAAAAGCATCAACAGGCATTTGATACCTTGAAAGAGGAATTATGCAGCTCACCTATCTTAAAATTTCCTGATTTCAGTAAGGAATTCTTTATTGCAACTGACGCCTCAGACTAAGGGGTAGGAGGGGTACTGCTTCAGCAATATGACAAACAGTTCTTCCCTATAGCTTTTTATTCACGTAAACTGAGACCTTCTGAAAGTAAATATGCAGTAATAGACAAGGAAGGGCTAGCTATTGTTAACTCATTATTGCATTTTAAGTTCATAATATACGGCTATCCTGTCAAGGTTCTTACTGACAATAAGCCCCTCACCGACTTCTTTAAAGGCTTTAGTCACAGTCCCAAAAGAACTCAGTGGCATATGATCATTCAAGACTTTGGCGCAAGGATAAGAAAGCAAATATCATTGCTGACGCATTATCACGCAACCCCGCGCCATCTTGTATGGAGCCATTAGCTGAACTAGTAGATATATCAACATCCGTGCCTATTGTTAAAACTGTATCTGAACAGGAAGACCCAGGTTGGAGCACTGAACTAGTGCAGACTGAACAAAGAAAAGATCAGCAGTTAAAGAAAATAATAGATGCTTTGAATGGGAATCCTAAGGAAAAGGAATATGTGAAGTATACGCAGTAGAATTATATAATTAAGGATAATATTCTGTGTAGATCCGTGACAAGGAAAACCCGCAACACCCCGCAGGTGACTAACGACCAGGTAGTGGTACCAATCTCACTTATAGCGACCGTCTTAAACTGGTTGCATTCCAATCCATTACATGGTCATCCAGGGTTCTCTATCATGTCACAGAAAGCCAAATCATTGTTTTATTGGCATACGATGCTTACAGATATAAAAAAACACATAGCTAATTGTTAAATTTGTCATAAAAACAAAGGGCACACTAAGACACCTGTCAGCCTGGGGGCCTATCCCGTGCCCAACCAACCCTTTGAAAGAGTACATTTAAATTTATTAACAGGGTTTTACGAGTCAGACCAAGGAAATAAGCATTAATAGCACTAAAAACTAAAACCGCAATTGAATGCGCTAGGAAATTTTACGAGTGCTACATTTGTAAACATGGAATTCCACGCATGATAATCTCTGACTCGGGTGGAGAATTCAACAATCATTTCCTTAACTCATTGTGTGAATTCCTTTGCATAAAGAAAATCAATACCATGATCTACCACCCAGAGTCTAATGGATTAGTTGAGAGGGTAAATAGTAAGGTGTTAAACGTATTACGAGTTACACTTGGGGGAATGGACCCCAGGGATATTGCCATACCTGCTGTTCTAAGTACTCTTAACCATTCATATCATGTATCTATTAAAATGTCGCCGCACGAGGCACTGTACGGTACCCCAGCTAGGACACCTTTCCTTGTATTTACGCCTACAAACCATTTATCGAATCCCCTACGGGATGTTATAGAAGCAAGTGTAAGTCGATATAATATACTTCATAAGAATTTAGAAGAATCACAAATCATAATGAAAAGAAATCATGATAAAATCGCTAAGCCAACTAAAACATATACAGTAGGCAACCAAGTCTACATACAAGTATATGTACGCAAGGGATTGAACTACAAATTAACACCTAAGTTTGAAGGCCCGTTTAGCATTTTAGAAATATTAACGGCCAACAGATTTAAAGTTCAAAACATATCCCAACCTACTGATGTGAGAATAATACCGTTGGCTCATGTTCGCAGTTAAGAAAAGGGGTAGAAAGAAAGAGAGAGAAATTTATGTATGCCTATATATGAAACATAACTAATAAAAAGTATCTATGAAACTTGCATGATAAAAGTATGTATATATATTTGTATGAAAACATCTTTTCTGTTTTGTATAAAAGTAGATAATTTAAACATGAGTAATTTCATATATTTCACTAATTGCAGGTTTCCAACATGAAGCTTATATTGCTCGGAGTGGTACTGTTCGTTCAGACATTCTTGTCGTGTGGGAAGAGTGCTAAAACAAAAATATACATTTTACACATGGCTCTATAATTGAAAGCAAGCAATATAGTTCTAGAAGTTGATTTGCGAGTGATTTTCCTGCCAGAAGATGATGTCATTAACCTAGAAAGCGACTTGTCACGGTTTGCCGAATCATTGAATCAGTTACATCAACGTCATTTTCCCTTTAATCCAGAGATTTCGCTAGCACAAACTCTAACTGTTGCAGAAATGTTATCATTCGACTTGCAAAACAAAACTGCTGAAGCAGAATGTCTGGCTCGTGATCTGCTGATGTGGACCGTGCGGCACAGTAGCCTAGAAAGACGTAACCCATTTATATTTGCTGCGCTCAACGTCTTCGGGTCTGTTGCAAGTTTAGGAATTCCAAATCGTCTTAAAATTAATGATCAGAATAAGAGAATTGAATTTTTGCAGCATGAAAACGAATTAGTTTTTTCCAAACTTCGTAAACAATTATCATCAATTAATCAACTTATGACTTTGGTGAACGAACATTCTAGTAATATCAATCAGATGATGGAGGTGCAACACTTGCTGGCAACACTAGCGTATTACAGTTCTAAGGTAGACCATATCCGTACAAAAATTTCACATTTTATTGAAAAATCAAAAGACTATGTGGAAGCTATCACGCTAGCTACAAAGGATGTTCTGTCGCCACATCTTCAGCCTATTAAGGATTTAACATTAAATTTAGAGAACGGACAAGAGAAACTGGGTTATGTTCCTTTGTTAGGCGTGCATAAGATAGAATTTTATTATAGCTTAATATCAATAAGTGTTGAGAATTACAGGATCATGATTACCATTCCTTTTGATTCTTCTGATGCCTGGTAATCTTACAAAATTGCACCGTTCCCAACTTTCATGACGAATAACTCATTACCAGTAATATCTAATCTGACGGGACACGTATTGATTTCCCCTAATAAGGAAACATTTACGGTTATTAGAGACCTTGATAGATTCACTCACTGTTCAGATGCCATGGGCAATAAAGTTTGTACAGCTGACTCCTTTGAATTCCACCATATATCAAGGGATTCATGCGAGTTAGGTCTAGTGATAAACGGCTCTCTCTTCCATACACGTGAAAGATGTCTGAAACAACTTTACCCTTTTGACGAGTATAAGTTCGCTTACAGGCTGAACAACGGATCGTGGATACGATACGACAGGGAAGGATTTCACGTTGCATGCCCGGACGGATCAATGGCCTCTTCACGGATGTTCGTCGCCGCGGACAGTGTGGAGTTAGCACCATCATACGAGAACGAGCTTACTTCGCGAATTTTTCGTGGTCGAGTACTATCATCCCAGCTTTACCCCTTCCATATAATGCAAAAGTGGCCCATCAACTATCAAAACTGGCTAGTATGGACCACATTTCTAGGACTTACCATGTCGACGAGGATCTACGGTTCTACACACTGCTGGCTGTGACATGCGTGTTGGTGGTGGTTTTAGTCATCTCTAACATCTTTGCTTGGCGTAGGTTGAGGCGAACACGGATGGATCATCAATAGAACGTCGTACCCCGCCCAGACAATTTTCCTGTTGCCCTTAAGGCGTTTGACTTTAGAGCCACTTGAAACTGGCCATTTCATTTGACTCGGGGGAAAGTTGTTTGGAATTGTGTTTTGTGTGAAAAGCGGTTTGAACGTTGCCTAAATGTGTAACAGGAAACTCCGAGACATTGCATTCCATATGTAGAGTATGAGAAGTTTAATTATCATTTATCATTCAATATATCTGGTAGCGCACCTAATAAAATCAATTGAAGTTCCACGAATCAATATGTCAGTGCGTGTACGCACCTGGAATCTATATGATGTGCATACTTATCTGAATTTGTTTGAATCATTATTAATCAGGTAGCAACTATTCTTAAACAGTTACCTATTATCTTACTTGAATCATTTTATACATGTAATGCTAACCAGGTAGCACCTATTCTTAATCAGTTACCTTTTATCTTATCACATTTTTGGTACCATTTAACCATATATGATTTTTAGAATGTAATTCTTATGTCATGCAATCATCAGCAGTGCGTCAGTACTTTCTGTTGAGTATGTATTCTCATGACTAACAGTATATAACTATCATTATGTATGACATGTTATCTTTAATATTAGTATGATATCATATGCATTTATCTTATACATGGATCTTTATCTTCCATGCATTATTCTTTTACTTATGAGTATTTCTATATATCTTTTTTTTTTTACATATAATCAGTCGAGAATCATTCCTTAACCACTTGCTGGTAACTAGGACTAACTATATATTCATATTAATTTCTCTATCACACTCCTATGAGTCATATACAAATTAAGCTTTAATGTTCAGTGTTTGGTTTGTAGCTGACCGAGCATTTAATGTAATGATCACATTTAATAGACAAATATTCCATATATGTAAATAAGCCCATGACCCAAGGGGTCACTGGCGAAAACAAGGAGTGTGATAAGAGCTAATAAACAGGACGCAAGCTAGACGCTGCCACGTTATGTCTGCGACGCCCTGGTTTGCATTTGCCTGTGTAATCAAAAGCATTGTCTTGTAAAACAGGTCACAGTGCCTTCGTCTGAGAACATGACCTGTAACCTGCAGAGACAACACGTGACTTCCTAGTCACATGTTCCTCTGTCTGTATGTTATGTATGCTGAGCTAAGCTTTGCTCTACTATCTTTGTAAAGACTTTGTAACTTAGATCTCTACTTCCACTCATCGAGACAAGTTCTCTGAAATCACTTCTTCCTCTACTCCAGAGATGTAGTTTTCACAAATATATGTTAAGTTTGACAACTATGAGTTTGAAGTCTTCACCTCTATACTCAAAGAAGATACTAACGAAACTTAGAAACTCTCTCTGCATCAATATCACTCTGACGAGAATGGGAAGTAGACAAACAGATACTTGTGTATAACATCGCAGGTTATAACATCCATAGGTGCATCCCGTATACATTGCAGAGAGGAGAGAATGACGAAAAGTTTTTTGACAACAAGCAGGAAAAGAGAATGCTGTATTGAAATTGTAAGGTCATACGTCACATGCTGAATCAGGGATGAACTCCATGTACAGTAAAACTGGACTCAGAGTCAGCAGCTTCCTATACCTATATAGAAGGCTCATTAAGTGTATGTCGTATCTTCTAAGCAAACTGCGTCGTCCACCTCTGTGTTATATTCAATTTTACTTTCTTAGACCTCTTTCATCCCTTCTATTCATTAATTTTCATGGCTTCCTCTCCCCCTTCTCAGCAACAAAAGCTATCATTATATAGTCTTTCCTCAACACTAAATCATTTCAGCAAATTCCTATCCGTCATTAACCCTTTTACCTCTTCTACATATCTCCACATTTCTCACCCTCCTATTTATTCTTCCAAAACATATGCTAAGCAAATATCCACTTTCAAAAACTTCAACTTCCGTTCACACTCAGTGTCAATATTCCCCCTTTCACTTCCACAAAGGAGAGTTGGCTCGACTTTCCCTAATCGCATTCCCACCGTGGCTTCCAGGGACAAGCACTCTCTTCCGACAAATTCTTGCACACACCTCATTACCTTTCATGCCTCACCTTTTGTGGACACTTCTTCTCTCGTCCTTTCATGATGCATTATTTTTTCTACCAAGTACTAACACTAACAAGGGTGTTACCATTCTTACACCGTATCATGAACAATCATTGTTCCATCATGTAGGTTTCCTTTTGCCCTGCTAACATTGTCTTGCTCCCAGCTACTTCAACGATTTGCTCTCGTAAACGTTTGAGTAGTTTCTACTGTTTCTGTTTACTGTCCTTAATCACCATAGTACAATCTGTAAAAATCAACCATTCCACACTTTATTCACAACTTTTCAGTCACGTATTATGCCTGCATTCAGTGTTCTTTTTCAGACTTTTTACATCATTCCATATGTAAAGATAATGAAGAGTTTAAACGACATAACGCACCTTTGTCTTAAATCGACTTTTATATCAATCCTGTCGCTGCCTCACCTACAGTTCTACCATATATGCTTCAGTCCCTTGATGAGAAATCTTAATCGTTCTCAAAGGCTTATCCTCTTTACCATACATTCTGAACACTCCAGTTCTATCACAAGCTTTTTCTTTGGACCCTTGTATGCCACATGCAAGATCTTCACTTTGCTTTCAAACTCCTCACAGAAACCTGAACTGCATACCCACTATTTTTGTCTAAAACCAAAGTGTTCTTCCCCTGTCATTCTTTCTGTCCTCTGTTTTACTTTCCCAGCCAGAATCCTGCCATACAACCGCCCTGGTATACTGAGTAATTCTTACAGTCGAGTCTACCTCTATTACCTTTATAAGAGAAATAATTATTTATCTCACCCATTCCTTTGCCATCTTTCTTTCATCCCGACATACCCTACAGAACCTGGTGAATCACCCAGACATGTTATAACCAATGCACCTTAGCATTTCGCTCGTGATCTCTTTTAAGGCCCGTCGGGCACTTCCATCTGTCTATATTTTTCTCTCGCTTCTGAAGCAATATAACCAGACAATTGCATTGTTCTGGCTCCATACTCTGTCGGGCAGCACAGTGGAACAGCTCATGGGAACAGCGTTTGCCCGTCGGACGGCGCTCGCTAGTATGGACAAGGCCTAAGTTCCAGGGTTGCCGTTTTGAGGAATTTTGTATACTAGTGTGACTTACTGGTGACATCTGGCAACCCTCCGTGGCTTCTCCGACCACAGGCCACGGCACTGAGAAATAAATTTCTTCACTTTGCCTTTTTGTTTTATTATGAAAATAAAGTTATAAAACATATCCTGCTTATTTATAGAAATGAATTTGATTGAAATCTTTTATTTTTCATCGTCAAAAAAAAAACTTAATTTTAAGCTAGTGACGTGTAGTTTTATTTTTACGTCACGGAAAATAATACGCATTCTAACCATCAAATCATAAATATCGCACAAAAATCAGAAGAACTGCTTATGGTAACACGCTAAAAGCCAATGCTGTGAAGAAAAAACGGCATCGCTGGGCCTAACTCTTGGTGTCTTTTCATTCTCCGGCCTCTTAACTGCTCTCTTGAAGTCGTTATTAATCATTCCCCAACCAGAGCATAGCTTCTCCTGAAGTATCACTAAAAGTTTATTACCAGACCTGTGAACTGTCCACACCTACACTTTAAGATCATCTAAAAGTGGTGACGTTGTTATAAAGTTCTTCTCATGTTACTTTTCCCCGAGTAGCTGGTTCTCCTTTCATGGCAAAGTATGCCCTGCCTTATGGTAATTTTTTTTTTTTTTTTTTTTCAAGTATATCTTAGTTTTACCAAACCACTGAGCTGATTATCAGCTCTCCTAAGGTTGGCCCTGAGGATTAGATTTTTTTTTTTTTTTTACGTGGTTAGGAACTAATTGGTTTCTTAACAACGGGACCTACAGCTTATTGTGAGATCCGAATGAATTTCTAATCACCAGAAATAAAATCCTCTGATTCCTCAATGGTGGCTGCAGAAAGCGAACTCGGGCTACCAGATCGATAGTCGAGTACGGAACCCACTCGTCCAGTGAGGAACTAAACCCTTTTTTGTAGACAGCCAGAGAGTTAGTAGGGTCTAAAATAAATGAAGGACATATAGGAACTTTATTATAACTACTACAGACACCAAGATTTATGAATTTGCGATAAATGTAAAGATCAAGAAGGCTTCAGGTCAGCTAAAATCCATGTATACATCCGTTGAAGTTTCACTTCCAATACTTTGTATTGTATATTGTTTAAACCTTCTGTCTTGAATATACTTTTACCTTCAGCCATGATCTTGAATCTGAAAAGGAACCCAGATGAAATCAAATTCTTATCATGCTTCAACTGCAATTTTGACTGAAATGACACATTCTAAATAATTTGTTTAATTCGAACAAACTACTATCTTTCTTCCAAGAGTCTCAAATTTAATGACAGCTATAATTTTTACTTCATATAAATTTTTCTCTTTTCTACAGCCTTTTAAATAGAGTACAAGATCACCCAAGAACTTTATTCCATGGCAGCCAAAAAATTCATGATGCATAACGCTTTTGCTGTACTATCAAATGTTTACACCGTAAACTTTCTACCTTACCATTTGTCACCGACTAAAAGAACAAATAATATACAGGAAGGACAATATTATAAATCGCAAAATTAGTTAGACGTAAAATGTCTTCAGGTATACAACAGTTCACGAGGATATATATTGAATTTTATCTATACGTGCCAACTAAATCCAAAACTCTCCTGAAAGAAACATAATCGGCCCTACCTGTCTGGATTCGGGACAGCTTTCGGGTGTTGAAGCATCGTATAGCGGGCGATAGACTCGTTGTAACTAGTAACCTTGAGTCCATGGAATTCTAATCTGCTGGACATATCATCATCCTCACCTCCCCAACCCCAGAATCTGTTATTGTATCCGTTGATTGTCCTGAAGTGCTGGACAGCGATCGCACTCACTCCACCAAACGAGCCGTTGAATAGTAACCTGGAAGATTGAGACGAATCTCAGAAACTTGCGTCGCTCCAGACTAATGACTTACGATAGCCAGAGTTTACAACAAAGTCTCCAGTAAGACAAATGGGAAAAAATAGGGATTAATTTGTTCGATTGTATGTCGAGCGTTTGCAAGTTTTAAGTGCATCTTGGGACACAAACGGTAGTTTCAGAAGTTTTTCATGAACGCTTTTTTTATTTTTCTATTTTTTTAATGATATGAAGAAGGCGTGAGTGAGTATGACTCCATAGCTGAAATCTAAGTCATGGACTGGAATTGACTTATTCTTAATTGGTATGTTTTCCCAGAGCTCATTATTATTATTATTATTATTATTATTATTATTATTATTATTATTATTATTATTATTATTATTACTTTCCTCAAAGATTTATTAAAGAAACTGGTCCTTTTATTGTGAAGTATTGCCTGTTCTTACCAGTTGGGACTTAAAGCAAAATTGACAGTTGCAGTGCTCATGGGAATAAGTTTTCGAACCAGGAGCAACATCATTTAATAACAATATTTAGCTAGGAATGGCAGCTGTTCTGTCATACCAAAACTGGTGTTGACAGTCCAAGGGAGAGAACTATTTCACAAAGAAACCGAACGCTCATTATTCAATAAGTAGTCATCCCGCATTTTAAAATTTGGGGGAAATTCATAGTGTATAATTTTCTGCTTTACGGAATAGTTAAGATTATGCATCTCAAACAAATGATTTCGGTGCCTTTCAAATCCAATCGATTCAGTTTCGTTTTGATATGAATTATCATACGTCAATTGTTGAATACCGAAATAACTGAAATTATGGTGTTATTCTTCATATCCAAGTCTTGTTGGTTTCCTATTAACTTCCGATGTTGAAGTCTTATGTAACTTTACATTAATCGAGTCCATTTTAATTTTACATCATCTTAGAGCTCCTTGATAGGATGAGTTATGTGAGGATGGAAAGATATATTTCTTAGCAGTATTTCATAGATAAAATAATACGAAAGAAAATATCAGTTCTGTCAAGTTATCTGAGTGGTGAATATACGCGATCAAAACTCTTAACTTGTCAATTGCCGTAAACTTTAATCAAAATTGTACACTTTAAGTTTAAGGGGAGAGTGTAAAATATAAGGACAGTAAAATCTTTTCGGTTATGGAATGTGATCCCTTTTCTTTGTCTTCACTGGAATTTTGGAGCAGGCTCCCTGAGGATGTTGTGCAGATAGAACCTCAAAGGTTCTCACGAAGATGCAATGCATTTCTACCCTACAACAACAAACCTTGTAGTATCGTATTAATTTGATTATATTTTTAACTGTTATTTAATAATTGATTGAATCAACTTTTTTCTTTTCTGATAATTTTGATCTCCTCGTTTTATATTTCCTATTATCTTCTGTGGCTTCTTTCTAATGGACTTTTCCTTTGGAAGCTTGAATTTCAAAGTCAGTGGCTCCTCATGCAGGCTTGTTCCATATCTTCAGAATAATAATAATAATAATAATAATAATAATAATAATAATAATAATAATAATAATAATAATAATAATAATAATAATAATAATATGCTGGAAGTGAACCCTCTTTTAAACATGTTGTATTAAAAGTGATTGCTGCCTCAGCTGCATTAATTTTATACAGGTTCTTCTCTATTTTTCTAATTATTGTTTTCTCATTGTTGCTTGAACTGGTGAGCAACGCACAGAAGGTTGACATATCTCAAATAGGTAAAAGTGAAGAACGATTTGATTTTAATTGGTAAAAATTCCAGTGGGGTTAGTTAAATTTCCGGGGTTTACCCGTAGAGTTTATTGTAGCTAGAATTGATGTTAAATTCTATTTCTTCTCAATTCTTTTCGTGGGGCCGCGACGTTTCGTCTAAATAAACCTCCGACATCCTCTTGGGCGGAGGTGGGTGAAGGACTGAGGTGAGAGGGCGAGTCCGACTGCTTATATTGTGGCAGTGCAGCCGGGGGCTTCGTGCCACTGCCTATTCACTGGCCGGTGAATGGGGAGCTGCTTTTTCATTGGCTGCCTGGCTGCGGGCTGAAGCCAGCTCCCAAGCGCATGCTCAACAGGCGCGCCGATCTTCTCAGCTGCATATCATCACGCCGGGCTTCATTTTGATTGGTCAAAAGCCGCGTGACGTCACTGTTGGTATTATTCATGGTATTAATGTCGTCTTTGGTGTTGTTTGTTTTCCTCTTGAATTGGGGCGTTTTCGGGCGGCGATGTGGTGAAGATTGCTGTTACTGGAGTGTTCCTTCGCATGCAGGCCTCCTGTGTTGTATTCATGGAGGGCTTTTGCTCCTGGATAAGTAACGCCTCCAGAAGGCGCAGACGGCGAAGGTCGGGTGCTCTCCCTATTATCCTGGTGTTGCGGATAATACAGTGGCAGGAGATTGTTTCGCGGTGGGCGGTGAGGGCGTGATTCTTGATAGCCCCTTCCTGGGCGTGACAGGAGATTCTCTTCGCAAGACGCATGGTAGTCATTCCAGTGTACTTCCCAGGGCATCCTCAGTCCGGGCATATGTATTGGTATACTACGTTTGTCTGCTTGAGGGGGTCTCCTGATGGCGGTGAGGGGTTATTTTTCATGATTAGGTCTCTTGTTTTCCGGTTTTTATAGTATATTATAAGGTCCACCATCTTGCCTTCTTCAATGGGGAGGATGTTCTCCTTAATGATCTTCATCGCCTTCTCCTCCTCGCGGTATTGAGAGTGCGTGAAAGCCTTATAATATATCTTGATGTTCTCGGTGGGGCGGGATTGTGGGTCTTCTTCCTCGTTCGAGTACCATCTTTCGAGGGTGGTGCACACTTCTCGTTCTTGACTATTACCTATTTGAGACATGTCAACCTTCTGTACGTTGCTCACCAATTTAAGCAAGAATGAGAAAACAATAATCAGAAAAATAGAGAAGAACCTGCATAAAATTAATGCAGCTGAGGCAGCAATCACTTTTAATAATAATAATAATAATGGGCTCTGAGAAAACATTCAGAGCAATCCGGTATCACACAACAAACAGGCAGCATGGCTCCAGAAAACCAAGGCAGAAGAAATGGGGAGAATAAAACAAAAGTTCACCAAGTTCACGACAACTGAGGAAAAAGTCCAACTGGAAAGCCCCAGGTCCCGATGAAGTCCATGGATACTGGCTCAAAACCTTCAAGGCCCTACACCCACGAATAGCAGAACAACTCCAGCATTGTATCACAAACCACCATGTGCCCAAATGGATGATCACAAGAACATCCTTAGTATAGAAAGACAACAAGGGAAATATAACAACTAAACTACAGTCCTATCACCTGCCTACCAATAATGTGAAAGTTAGTAACATGTATCATTAGTGAAAGGATAAACAACTACCTAGCTAGATGATACAAATACCATCCTCCACCAACAGAAAGACTTCAGAAGGAAGTGTAGGGGCACAAAAGACCAGCTCCTGTGACAAAATGGTAATGAATAAATAGTAACAGAAGCAAACATAAGCATAGCATGGATTGACTACAAGAAAGCCTTCAACATGATACCGCACACGTGGCTAATAAAATGCCTGAAAATATATGGGGTACAGGAAAACATCACTAGCTTCCTCAAAAATACAAGCCACAATCGGAATACAGTACTTACAAGCTTCAGGATAAGACCAGGAGAGGAATCTATCAAGGCGACTCATTGTCCCCACTACTCTTCATAGTAGCCATGATTCCCATGACAAAAGTACTGAAGGAGATGGATGGTAGGTACCAGCCCAAGAAAGGAGGCAACAGAATTAACCATCTGATATTCATTGACATTAAGCTGTATGGTAAGAGTATCAAGGAAATGCATATCATAATCCAGACTGTAAGGATTATATCTAGGGACATCAGGAGGGAGTTTGGAATAGAAAAATGCGCCTTGGTCAGCATATAAAAAGGCAAAATGACAATAAAAGGCAAAATGACAAGGACTGAAGGGATAAATCTACCAAACGCAAATAGCATCAAACACATAGATGAGACAGGATACAAATACCTGTAAATAATAAAAGGAGAGGATGTAAAATACCAAGAGACGAAGGAAAGGATCAGGAAAGAAAAATGCAGAGACTTAAGGTGATACTCAAGTCAAAACTCACCACTGAAAACATAATGAAAGCCATACACATATGGGCAGTACCAGTAATCAGATACAACGCAGGAGTAGTGGAGTGGACGAAGGCTGAACTGCGCAACATAGACCAGAAAACTAGGAAACACATGATAATTATACTCAAAACACTACACCCAAGAACAAATACAGACAGACTATACATCACCTGAAAGGAAGGAGGGAGAGGTCTACTAAGCATAAGGAAATGCGTCAAAATTGAGAGCAGATCACAGGGGAAATCAAGACCTGAAAACCAGTGAAGATGGGTGGTGTAGGAGTGCATGGGAAGAAGGACTAATAAAAGTAGATGAAGACCCAGAAATATAGAGACAGAAAGAATGAAAAACAGAACAGAGGAATGACACAGCAAACTAATGTATGGGCAGTACATATGATAGACTAAATAACTGCCCAGCAAGGAAACATGGCAGTGACTACAGAGGTTAGAACTCAAGAAGGAAGCAGAAGGAATGCTAACAGAGGTACAAGATGAGGCCCTAAGAACCAGATATATCCAAAGAAAGATAGAAATAACATCTCGCCCTTATGCAGGAAATACAATATGAAAGACGAGACCATAAACTATGTACAAGTGAATGTCCGGCGCTTGCACAGAACCACTGCAAAGAGAGGCACGATTCAGTAGTAAAAGCCCTCCACTGAAGCCTGTGCAAGAAACACCAGCTACCTTGCAGTAGCAAGTGGTACGAACACCATACTGAAGGAGTGATAGAAAACGATCAGGCAAAGATCCTCAGGGACTATGGTATCAGAACAGATAGGATGAAACGTGCAAATAGACCAGACTTGATGCTGATTGACAAAGTCAAGAAGAAAACATAACAATCTTGCATACTTACTGGAAATTCGAAGCATTAACTACCACAGACATGTGACGTGGTTGTTCTGGACAAGTATAGAGATTTCTGTCATCTTCTGGTAACAAGTCCACATCGTGAAATATGAAACAGTCGTATGAATAGCGCATGAGAGACTCCAAGGCGCCAACATTCATTAACTTTCCCCGATTGAATGAATCATTTCCTGAAAGAGAGAAAACTTAGGTGTTCATTGTGCATTCTCTTGTGTGGAAAAGAACTTTTTATGCTGTTCGGCAACAAAAACAGAAAAATGCTTTTTAATTCATTTGAGTGACCACACTTATAAAAGTTATCAGGACATAGTCAAGACAGTTGCTAAAAGAATTATTTTCTTTGGGTGCCAAGAGAATCTTTAATGCGGTGGTGACTGGTTCAGTTAGGTTTATAAAGTCCCTCATAGCAAGAGGGGTAACAAATCTGAATTTCTGAAAACCTTTAGAGGGTTAGAATACTTGACAGTTCTCTGTTTGGAAGGATTCCTCTTTGGCTTTTTAAAAGCAGTTCAAAATAAAGCACATCTTATCCATTCTTCATTTGGAAAGAAACACCATTCGCTACTCTAGTCATTTTTTCTTATATTGTGCAGAGTTAAGCTTACACTCCCAATCCTGCGTAAGTGTGGATCTGGGCTGCAACGTGACTCCTATGGGAATTAAACCCCACTACCCTGCTTTCATAGGATTCCAACTCTCACCCAGTTATCCTTGCCATGGTCAGTCGTAAACTTGTCTGGAGGAAGCCCAATTCAAGGTCTGTGCATTAAGTTCTGTCCTACACCCTCCTGAGAACCCCTGTGGTTATTCCTATTGCTCCCAGGATAATACGTACTGCTTCTACTTCAACTTGCCATCCTTGACTTGCATGGTATAGTTTGGGTATATCTATCCTAGATTAAACCAGGTCTTCAAGCCTGTATCACATAGCATGGTAGGTTATTTCCTTTGCTGATCTCCCACTGCAAGCGCTTGGCAACTGGGTCGTGCCTCTTCTCGTGTTCAAGTGGTTGGTGGTCTCCATATTCTATTTACATTTGTGGCACCTAAAGGATTTAGCCATTTATCTTATCTTGTACATATGTAAGTAGCGTTCGAGCTTGTGCTGGCTACTCAGCATGTCTTCAGTTTCCTTTTTGATCTCTCCCATACTTAACCATTGCCAGCTGCCATCTCTAGCTACATCCAGAATCTGCCTCTAGGCTGATTAACCTTTCCTGATACTTCTCGAGCTCTTCATCAACAAAGAGGAGTTTCCTGTTGGATGTTGATATCAATCATCCATCTTCACTGTACTGTAGATACTGTCTGGGCGTTCCTCTCTCGATGTTGATACTGTCCTTCACACTATATTTCTCTTCATCCTCTTCTTGGTAAATAGAGATATCCCAAATTTGCTCTTGGATGTAGTACCTTATTGAGGGTTATCAGGTTTCATCTCTTTCTGTCAATGTTTCATGGGTCTTCATTATTACGATGATGCCTGGCAAGCAAATCCGTCTTTCCCGTCATTTCGTAAACCTCCATTTCATCATTTACTGCCATCTTCCTATTTGCTCTCCTTGTCTGAGCAACCTGCCTTGGTTGTGCCTTTCCAGCATTAGGGCTTATTTTAACGCAAGTTCTTTGGATTAGCAAGGGCCTTTCCCCCTTCCCTCATCCCCCTTGCTGAGATTTCAGTGGTGGTGGCGCAATTACATTGGTCACTGAAGGAAGAATAAGTAATCATCCTCTATCCTATCCCACCCTGGCTCTTTCACTGAAGCATGGAACAATGTTGTGACTGCTGGAGGGAGGAAGCCATGAGCGTTAAGGCATCAACGCCACCAACAGTTCATAGGCCTATACGAAACTAGGCCTCTCGCTGAATAACTATCCACATTCTTAGGTACATCTTCTCTGTACCTCAGGGGATGCTGAACAGTGGAGCATGACAGTGAAGTTCATTTGTCAATACAATATTCTGGTGCACTTAATTCTTTTCCCTTCAGAGTCCTTTATTGCTAAAATTGAAATGTCACTTCATTTTCCTTCCCCTTATATCTGTCTGACAGGTAGCTAAACATTATGAATTCAGCATTGTTTTAGAACTGGAAACCATAATATGGAATTGTGCCTAAGCAATGGGCCAGTGTTTTGAAAATTCTTGTGTTCCCCGTTCTACTTGGTCACCCAACCCCAAACACTCGTCTTCATCGTAAAAAAACATATATTGAAAATTAAATGTAACAAAAAAAAGTTGGCAAGCAACTATTGCAGTTTTCACAGTTTAATGGTCATCTAAAATCGAATTAACTTGATATTAGACTGTATAAACGATTGATATAGGAATAGAGTTGTTTATTTTTAACTAACTGGTTAGGATTTAAGCCGAAAATGGAATCTAAGTAGTCTTTGCTTACATGGATTATTGAGAAGTGAAACCAGTGAGTTGGAGTTTAAAATCACATTGAAATCACATTGATTTGAAACAATAATGCTAATTTCAGTATTGAGTTCTGGCTAACATTTCCCTTAATGATGCCAAGTTTAGTATTGAGTTCTGGCTAACATTTCCCTTAATAATGTTAAGTTCAGTATTGAGTTCTGGCTAACATTTCCCTTAATGATGTTAAGTTCAGTATTGACCTCTGGCTAACATTTGCCACCAACTTCTGAAGACAAGTTCAGACTCGCTCCCAGCATACTTCTAACCTGCTTGCTCAACAACATAAATGGTGTACTCTATCTGTTGCCTCTGGAGTATCGGAGTTATATGATGTAGAAGCGCTGGTAGGTGTTGGGCCCTGTCTCTGTATGGGATGATGATGGCTACGCGGTGTCTGGACCGACATTCGGCTGGATGGAATTGGCCTCCGGGTTCCAGCTCAGGATGGGCCTTCTCGATCTCTTCCATAGACGGTACAGTCAAGCTTATATTGACACGTCCAACTGGAATTGATTTTTCGACGTTGTGAACAATTGAAGAATGGAAAGGCGAAAAGACCAATTGATCTTTCAAATTATAAGCTATAATGAGCTCCAAATGACCCATTGACACTTAACTTACTTTATGTACTGAATAACTTACATGAATAACTGATGCTGCTGAGTACTGAGTTTATATGTGGCACTCCCAAAGTATGGGGATTTCAATATGGATCTGCTAATTGTTATTTATTATCTAACTTATTATATATACATATATATATTTCAACTGAATTCAGTGGCATTGTTCCCAGATACTGTTTCCTTATATAAAAACTTTGAATCAGTCTATACATCTTGTTTTTATCTTCTGCAAGCTTCTCGGGAATAAGGAGAATTATTCGTGATTCTTTCCATTTTCTATTACTTTTCCTAGTTGATGAACCGTTTCTCCACCTGTCTCGGCAGCGTCATCAGGACTGCTTTATAAATCGACATACTGGCTTTATAATACTACATGTTGGACGTCTGAATTTCATCCATGACATCATCGGTGTGCTAAGTTTCTATTGGTCGACGGTCTCATTCTCTCGCTGCCTGCCTGGGCAACAGCTTGGGTATTTCCTATACTGTGACTTGCAGCCAGGGGCATGGGCAAGGGCTTGATTCCCGTCTCGGCCATGACCACGCCCTTGGCTGCAAGCTGTTTCATAGGAGGGCTCCCTGCGGAGCACCAGAAATGCCCAAGCTGTTGCCCGGGCAGGCAGTGAGAGAATGAGACCTGCCGACCAATAGAAATTCAGCTCCCAGTGACTTGTTGGAGAAATGGTCCGTCGACAAGTAAAAGGAAAAGTAAATAGGGAAAAAAATCATGAATGATTTTTCCTTATTCCTGAGAAGTTTACCAGAAGAAGAAAAGAAGTACTGGCTGATTCAGAGTCTTCATAAGAATATAGTATCCTTGAAGCATACCACTGACTTCAATAGCAATTGCATAAGAGAGAAAATATGCCAAAATAATATTTATATCTGTGAGTATGTGTGTGTTTTGTTTGTCTATATATGTAATGATGCGTATCTGTCACATATTTGTAATTGGGATTACAAAACTGGTTTTTAATTAATATAAAAATATGGAAAACATTAAAATTAGTGGTCGTAAAGAATAATTAAGTGCCCAGAAAGGACGTATTTAAAAAAAGGAAAGCAGAGGCAAAATACCTAGATTAGGGGGTACCGTAGTTGTGATTACAAAAACTGTTTTTAATGAATATAAACATAAGATAAACATTAAAATTAGTGTTCGTAGAGAATAATTAAGTCCCCAGAAAGGACGTATTTAAAAAAAAGGAAGCAGAGGCAAAATACCTAGATTAGGGGGTACCGTAGGGCAAAGTTCCTTCTTCCTGCCGCTAAAAATTCTTTGAGGATCTGCCGGCATCGGATTGGTAAAATTGTCACTAGTCCTATAATCCCGGGATATCTTGCTCTTAGCTGATAGCAGCTGTTAAAAGAATGGAAGGGACATCAGTATCTCTCTCTCTCTCTCTCTCTCTCTCTCTCTCTACCTAAGTGTTTCAGATGCAACAAGAATTAACAGTACACCAAGGCAGTTAGATCAGCCAAGACACAAAAGACTGGTATGGATTAACATCCGTCTCTCTCTCTCTCTCTCTCTCTCTCTCTCTCTCTCTCTCTCTCTCTCTCTAGACCTCACCGACAACATAGCAAGTGCTATAATCAGCAGCTTCAGGAAACTCCGGCGACACAAAAACAGCTTCAGTTTTCTGATCAAGCCTGACGAAGGAGGCAGCATTTTGGCGGCTGAAAATAGAAAAGAAAAAAGCGTTGGTTAGTACTTCTCTCTCTCTCTCTCTCTCTCTCTCTCTCTCTCTCTCTCTCTCTCTCTCTCACACACACACACACACGCAAACAAGACAAAGCTCTAACCATATCAGTATTTTTAGGCATTTTCTTTATTGTTCACTGGAATTTAAACTAATTCTTTCACCACTTGACGTATCTAGTAATTCATGCACCACGTGACGGATCTAATTCATGCACAACGTGACGGATCTAATTCATTCGCCACGTGACAGGTCTAATTCATTCGCCACGTGACGGGTCTAATTCATTCGCCACGTGACGGGTCTATTTCATTCGCCACGTGACGGGTCTAATTCATTCGCCACGTGACGGGCCTAATTTATTCGCCACGTGACGGGTCTAATTCATTCGCCACGTGACGGATCTAATTCATTCGCCACGTGACGGGTCTAATTCATTCGCCACGTGACGGATCTAATTCATTCGCCACGTGACGGGGTTCCCGAATTCATTCGTCACGTGACAGTATAATTCATGCACCACATGACGTATCTAATTCATGGACCACATGACGTATCTAATGCATGCACCACATAACGTATTTAATGCATGTACCACATGACGTATCTAATTAATGCACCACATGCGTTTCTAATGCATGCGCCACGTGACATATCTAATTCATGCACAACATGATGTCTCTAATTCATGTACCACGTGAGGAATACAATGCATGTACCACATGACGTATCTACTTTATGCACCACATGGCGTAGCTAATTCATGCACCAAGTGAGGTATCCAATAAATGCACCACGTGGCATATCTAATTAATGCACCACATGACGTATCTAATGCATGCAACTTATGACGTATATAATTCATGCAATTTGTGATGTATCTAATGCATGCACCACATGACGTATCTAATTCATGCAACATGTGACGTATTTAATCCATGCAAAACATGACATATCTAATTCATGCACCACGTGACGTATCTAATTCATGCACCATGTGAGGTATCTAATTCATGCAACATGTCACTTATCTAATGCCTGCACCACGTGACATATCTAATTCACGCACCAAGTGACGCATCCAATAAATGCACCACGTAACGTATCTAATTTATGCACCAAGTGACATATCCAATACATACACCACGTGACGCATCTAATTCATGCACCATGTGATGTATCTAATTCATGCACAACATGACATACCTAATTCATGCAATTTGTGATGTATCTAATTCATGCACCACATGATGTATCTAATTCATGCAACATGTAACATATGTAATTCATGCACCACGTGACATATCTAATTCATACACCATGTGACATATCTAATTCATGTACCACAAGACGTATCTAATGCATGCAGTTTGTGACGTATCTAATTCATGCACAATATGACGTACCTAATTCATGCAATTTGTGACGTATCTAATGCATGCACCACTTGACGTATCTAATCTATGTACCACGTGAGGTATACAATGCATGTACCACATGACGTATCTAATTCATGCACCACGTGACGTATCTAATTCATGCACCACATGACATATCTAATTCATGCACATCATGATGTATCTGATTCATGCACCACATGACGTATATAATTCATGCACCACGTGACGTATTTAATGCATGTACCACATGACGTATCTACTTTATGCACCACATGAGGTATCCAATAAATGCACCAAGTGGCGTATCTATTTCATGCAACTTGTGACGTATCTAATTCATGCACAATATGATGTACCTAATTCATGCAGTTTGTGATGTATCTCATGCATGCACCACATGACATACCTAATCCATGGACAACATGACATATCTAATTCGTGCACCACGTGACCTATCTAATTCATGCTCCACATGACGTATTTAATTCATGTACCGTGTGACGTATCTAATTCATGCACCACGTGATGTATCTAATTCATGCAACATGTCACTTATCTAATGCATACACCACGTGACATATCTAATTTACGCACCATGTGACGTATCCAATACATGCTCCACATGATGTATCTAATTCATGCACCACATGACGTATGTATTGCATGCAACATGTGACGTATCTAATTCATGCAACATGTGACGTATCTAATTCATGGACTACGTGACGTATCTAATTCATGCACAACATGCCATATCTAATTCATGCAACATGTGACGTATCCAATTCATGCAACATGTGACGTATCTAATTCATGCACCACATGATATATCTAATTCCTGCACAACATTCCGTATCTAATTCATGCAACATGTGATGTATCTAATGCATGCACCACATGACATACCTAATTCATGCAACATATGACGTATCTAATTCATGCAACATGTGATGTATCTAATTCTTGCACCTCATGACGTATCTAATTCATGTACCATGTGAAATATCTAATTCATGCATCAAGCGACGTATCTAATGCATGCACCACATGATGTATCTAATTCATGCATCACCTGACGTATCTAATTTATGTACCACGTGAGGTATCAAATACTGTACCACATGATGTATCTAATTCATGCACCACATGATATATCTAATTCTGCACAACATTCCGTATCTAATTCATGTACCATGTGACGTATCTAATGCATGCACCACGTGACGTATCTAATTCATGCACCATGTGACGTATCTAATTCATGCACCATGTGATGTATCTAATTCTTGCACCTCATGACGTATCTAATTCATGTACCATGTGAAATATCTAATTCATGCATCAAGCGACGTATCTAATGCATGCACCACATGATGTATCTAATTCATGCATCACCTGACGTATCTAATTTATGTACCACGTGAGGTATACAATACATGTACCACATGATGTATCTAATTCATGACCACATGACGTATCAAATTCATGCACCATGTGACGCATCTAATTCATGCACAACATGACGTACCTAATTCATGCAGTTTGTGACATATCTAATTCATGCAGTTTTTTGTTGGACATATCTAATCATGCACCACATGACGTACCTAATGCATTTTAGCTACCACGTGACGTATCTTAATTCATGGAACCATGTGACGTAAATCTTAATGGCGACATGCACCACGTGAACGTATCTAATTCTTGCTACCCCACGTGACGTTATCTAATGCATGTACCATGTGAAGTTATTCTAATGCATGCCACCACGGTGACGTCAAATCGTAAATTCATGGTAACCATCGTTTTGAACGTATCTAATGCAAGCACCAAGTGACATATCTAATTCATGTACCATGTGACGTATCTAATGCATGCACCACGTGACCTACCCTATCTAAGATTGGTAATGTCACCATGGTGAACGTATCTAATTCATTGAGTAACCCATTGTGACGTATCTAATTCTTGCACCACTTGACGTATCTAATGCATGCACCACGTGATGTATGTAATTCATGCACCACATAATGTATCTAATTCATGCACCATGTGACGTACCTAATTCATGCATAACGTATCTAATTGATGCACAATGGGACATATCTAATTCATGCACCACATGGCATTTCTAATGCATGCACCACGTGACATATCTAATTCATGTACCACGTGAGGAATACAATGCATGTACCACATGACGTATCTAATTCATGTACCACATGATATATCTAATTCATGCTCCACGTGAGGTATCCAATAAATCCACCACATGGCGTATCTAATGCATGCAACTTGTGACGTATCTAATTCATGCACAATATGATTTATCTAATTCATGCAATTTGTGACGTATCTAATGCATGCACCACATGACTTATCTAATTCATTCAAATGTGACGTATCTAATCCATGCACAATATGACATATCTGATTCATGCACCATGTGATATAACTAATTCATGCACCACGTGATGTATTAATTCATGCACCATGTGACGTATCTAATTCATTCACCACATGATGTATCTAATTCAGGCAAAATGTCACTTATCTAGTGCATGCACCACGTGACATATCTAATTCACGCACCATGTGACGTATCCAATAAATGCAACATGTGATGTATCTAATTCAAGCACCGCATGACATATCTAATTCATGCACCATTTGACATATCTAATTCATCCACCACGTGACGTATCTAATTTATACACCACGTGACATATATAATTCATGTGCCACGTGAGGTATACAATGTATATACCACATGACGTATCTAATTCATGCACCAAGTGATATCTAATTCATGCACGATGTGACATATCTAATTCATGCACCACATGACGTATCTATTGCATGCAACATGTGACGCATCTAATTCATGCATCATATGATGTATCTAATTCATGCACAATATGACGTACCTAATTCATGCAATTTGTGACGTATCTAATTCATGCACCACATGACGTATCTAATTCATGTACCATGTGAAATATCTAATTCATACACCAAGCGACGTATCTAATTCATGCACCACATGACGTATCTAATTCATGTACCATGTGAAATATCTAATTCATGCACCAAGCGACGTATCTAATTCATGCACCACTTGACGTATCTAATTTATGTACCACGTGAGGAATACAATGCAAGTACCACATTACGTATCTAATTCATGCACCACATGACATATCTAATTAATGCTCCACGTGACGTATCTAATTTATGCACCACGGGAGGTATCCAATAAATGCACCAAGTGACGTATCTAATTCATGCACCACATGACATATCTAATGCATGCAACATGTGACGTATCTAATTCATGCACCATGTGACGTATCTAATTCATGCACAACATGACGTATCTAATTCACTCACCATGTGACGTATCTAATTCATGCACCACGTGACGTATCTAATTCATACACCATGTGAGGTATCTAATTTATGCACCACGTGACGTATCTAATTCATACACCACCACCAAATTAATTTATCAATTGGGTCAGGTTATCCATTCTAAATAAAAGAAAAATATTCATAAAATATTCATATAAACCAATTTTTCAGTTTTGAAACAAATCATTTTGTTATTAGAAATCAGTTTTTAAAAAATGATGCTTATTAAAGGTAACTGTTGAAATAAGAGAATGTCTGGAAAAGTATTTTTCAGTGGTATAAGAAGAGAATTACTATATATTTATTTATTTACTTTATTTATTTATTTATTTATTTATTCATTTTCGTTATTTCAAGCTATATGATAAAATTATGATGAGGGGAAATAACCCAAAAACAAATGCAAAACAATTTTGCGTGAATCTGACTATGTATTACCAATATTATTCATTCCGCAAAAAAAAAAATGGTCCTACAGCCAGACTTTGAAGCTGTATAGGATTTCTATCTGAACCTCTTGAGTATTTGCTGTCTTCTCTTGAAAAAGTATTTGCATTTCTATTACTCAAAGTAGTGATAATTGTAATTAATCATAGATCCATTTGCTCCCTCACCCAATATCTATTTTCACCGAACGTTATAATTTCCCACTTTCGTTCATAACCACTGTTGAGGATTCACATCATCTTTCATTTAAAATGGCCGAAAATACAAAGAACTTTTCTTCCTTCAGCTCGATTCTAGTTTGCACTTCAATCCCATTCTCCGTCAAACACCTTTGTAAAGAGTTCGAAGTCCAACGGCATTGAAGACGACTTTTAATTACTTTGCTTGTGGGATTCTTTCCAACGTCATCCCTGGACCCCAGACCCTGGACCCTGGACCATGGGTTCCTATCTTAACTTGCATAACATCATCCTCAGAAATGTACGAACACATTTTGATAACACACACAAATGAGTTTACCTTATCGCTACACTTTATAAATTTAGGCTTCGAAACTCACATGAGTCTGGTATCACGTTTCCACGGGAGATTAGAAAATGGCAGGTTACACGTCGGTGGAATATACACTGTTCTACATTGAAAGGCAAATGAGGATTGTTTTGAATATTCCGGACAGCCACTTACGGCAGCAACAGACAGGTTTCCATATTCACAAACAGATGTCCACAACATCTGGCTATTAAGAACCGGAGGGTACCGGTAATCACCTTTAACTATCCTATCATTGGCAGGTGGTCGCGGTAGCACTGTTGAGATGTGCTCTCTCACGCAGACAAGGGAGGTGAGAATAATGGTGGAGGGAGAGGATAACAGACCAAAGCTTCTATGGAGGAGGCGAGAGAGAAAAGAAAACGAATGCAAAGAGAGAGAGAGAGAAGAGAGAGAGAGAGAGAGAGAGAGAGAACAAAGGTAGTCACATAGTCACATTGTCTTGAAGCATCGAAATATATGACTAGGCTCCTCCCTCGTTTTAGTTTTCTGTAAAAGAAAACTATTGAGATGGCTTTTGGCTTCTTGTCTGTCCTTCCTCACTTTTACTGTCAGTCCCCAGATCTTCAAAACTACTGAGGCTAAAGGGCTGCAAATTGCTATGTTGGTCACCCAGCCTCCAATCATCAATCATAATCAAATTGCAGCCCTCTAGCCTCAGTGGTCTTAATTCAATCTAAATTTAAAGTTAGCCATGTTCGTGCGTCTGGCCAGCACTCTGTAGGTACCAACAACACAGGACACCACCGGGCCGTGGCTGAGTCTCATGATACGCGACTGAGAGATTCGTGTACAGAAAACTCGACTGCGCTAAGGAAACTTCGGCCAATTTTTTTACGCACTTTCTTAACTTGATTAATTAAATTTACGTTGGAGTGCCACCTCGGTGACCGCGAGTTTGGTTCTCGGTCATTCCATTGAGGGGTGGGAGATGTGTATTTCTGGTGATAGAAGTTCACTCTCGACGTGGTTCGGAAGTCACGTAAAGCCGTTGGTCCCGTTGCTGAATAACCACTGGTTCCATGCAACGTAAAAGCACCATACAAACAAACATTTAAAATAACGTAATTTTCAAATAAAAATACAATGACTCAGGTCATTGTAATAAAGAAAATATTGGGCCGTTAACTCTTTGGGAAAATTCACCGCAATTTCATATATTCTAGGGAATGCTTATTTAATATACTATTTTGCTTTATTAACAAATGTCTTACAAATAACATAAATGCCTTGGTAGGAATTCAAAGTGTATTCTTGTACACTCGAACAAGATGGATTTAGGCCAATCAGCAGCTGACATCAGGAGTGTTGTCTTAAGCAAATGTTCGTATCAGCTGACACCGACTAGAGTTGACCTAATAATGCGTTGGGTATAGTAACTTGAAACTGAATGGAGGGCAGCTATTTACCGTCCAAAAATTGCTGTTTAGCACCTGTAACCCACCCTATTTGGGTCAGTTCCTTAGTTTCCCCAACTTGGCAACTCAAATAAGGTCATGGCTACTCTTTACTCTGGAGGCCTTTGGAGGTTGTCTTTTAAAAGCTATTCTAAGCCAGCGACCTAGCAAAATTACTCTTCCTGAATAAGTATTTGTTTTTATGTAACTAGAAGTAATTAGAATTTAAATCAATCATCAATACAATTGCTCCCTCTCTCACCAATCCTAGTTTCATTCATTAACACTTATAGAGGAATCCTAGTTTCATTCATAAACACTTATAGATGATTCATATTAGTATCTTCCAGCATTACTATAGTAGATTCACATCAACCGTGCATGTGATCTCTAGGCCTGTCCCTTATGACGCTCCTGATTGGCTGTTGATATTGCCAATCACAGGGCTGGAAACTCTCAGTCTCTTATCTGCAGAAAAGGAGTGTTTCCGAATTCCATCACTAAACATCTTCAAGCCAATGATTTAAGAATTATGAAGGAAATCGTTATATAATAAACAGGAATAATGAGATGGATATAGGGTGATTGTTAGAGAAAAATCAATGGGATAAATGAATTTCCTCCATAAAGTATCAATATCTAAGTAACGATTTTTTCATATAGAGATTGCCACTATTGGTACGAAAGGGTGATGGTGATAATGATAGTGACGATAATGAAGTCTTAATATTCTTTTTTTCCCCACAAGACTTCTTCTATCGAGGCGTCGTGATCATGATGATGACGTCATCGAGTGATCACGTGAGCAACATCTGACTACACGAAGATAGAGAGAGATTGATATTCTTAATCTTTTGCTTGTTATTTTTATATTAATGGCCCTACCTATAACTTTTTTCTTTTTTGGTAGCATTGTCTTTCATGACATTTAAGCGACGAAACTGTATGAAACACGAGATCATAAATGATGAATGCACTGGGATTTCATGTAAGGAATGAAAGAATATATTTTATATTGAGAATTTCATGTTATTTCACTATAAATATTTTAGCGTTAAATTTACTGAAGTGCATCATTCTTATATCATTATAATCCATAAATCAATGGCTTGAATTTCGGAAACACTCCGAATCATACATCCTCCCTATGTGAACTCTCGAGCGAGACTGAGAGTTTCCAGTCATGTGATTGGCTTATCAACAGCCAATCAAGAGCGTCGTAAGGGACAGGCTTAGATATCTGATGCATAGCTCATGTGAATCTACTACAGTACTATCATCAAGCCCCATTTCATCTGAATAGGCTGAAAGTTCGCGGTATCTATTTAAACATAAAGAAAGGTTTTATCAACTATCGGCACTATGAGGACATTACATTCCATGACTCCTTTGCTTGTGGAATTCCTTCTAGCATAGTCTCTGGACCTTGCATTCCAGCAACTGGATTACATACGTCTCCAGCTTACATTTCTCCGGTATTGTTGTCACTGAGCACTAGAGAATGGCAAGGAGCATACTGAAGAAATAAATTACCTTACATCAAGGAATCAGCGAACTGTTTTGAATATCGCTGAACACCTCTTAAGTGCAGACCAACCTCCGTTTCCACAAATAAGTCTCAGAATATCTGGGTTTTAAGAACCAGAAGATAACTGTAATCACTTAGCCGACTTAATTAATATTCCATGAAGGTACAGCAACTGACAACGAAATCGAAGACCACTCTTTACATCCAAGAATTGTCATATAACCATATATGTAATGGTTGGACACCCCAGCGTTTTTTTTTTTTTTTTTTTTTTTTTTTTTTTTTTTTTTTTTTTTTTTTTGCTTAACATCTTTTACCATACGACCATGAGGTTATCTGCTGGTGAAGTGTCCTTCGGAAGATGATATATTTCAAATCCGATTGCAAGACAAAGTGATATCCAACATGTCCTCGCTTGGCTTGTTTAACTTCATCTGGTGAAACTTAAATAAATATGTAGATAGCGTAGAAAAAAGTGTTTTTTTTTGTATCCATTATCATAAACTTCAAAACTCACATTGTGCCGGTGTTACGTTTCCACTGCACATCTTGAAAAGGGAGGAGAAACTGGGGGAACACTGCGCTACATCAAGTAACCCGCGAATGGCTTTCGATGCCGCCATGCAGTCACTTGAAGCCTTCTAAAACTTTGAGTCACTGTTCACAAACAGGTGTCACAGCATCTGGCTATGAAGATCCAGAAGGTACCAGAAATTTCCTGTCGCCATTAATATTCTGTGGGAGGTACAACAACCAATGACTGAAGGGAAGGCCACTCTTTACCGTCCAAGAATTTCCGTAGAACCCATCAGTATTTAATGAATGGGCACTTCGGCCTAATTGGTTCTACCTCATGAGCTCAGGTGAATATAGAATTAAGGCCAAAGGCCAAGCGCTGGGACCTATATGAGGCCATTCAGCGCTGAAATGGAAATTGACAGTAAAAAGTTTGAAAGGTGTAACAGGAGGAAAACCTCAGCAGTTGGGAGAGGGTGGAAAGTAAGACGAAGGAAGAGAATATGAAAGGAGGTACAGTAAGAGAAACGAAAGTGGTTGCACCTAGGGGCCGAATGCACGCTGCAAAGAACCCAAAGAAATGCCTACAGCGCACCATGACGGTGAGGCATGTATTACTTAAAGGGTTTTAGCAGCATCCCCTCTGCCGTTAGACTCACCAACTGTCTAGCCTGTTACTTTAAACCCCTTTCCCGCTTCCTGTATTCAGCCATGCTGTCCAACCTCTCTGACAACTTACCGGTGTAACTGTGGGGTTTCCTCCCAGTGCAGCTTCAGATCATTGAACCTCATTTCGCTTATCTGCTCGATGTCTCTATCGTACCGTTCAATCCACTCGAACACATTGGGCAATAATTTCGAACACTTAAAAGTTCAAGGAATGTTGACTTTTGTACACTTTAGAAAATGTTGATAGCTGAAGATTATCCCTACGGTATCACGATAAACTTATATTCAAAAAGTATGTCTATGAAGGCAATGAGAATTTTCTGTTTATCTCAGCCCCACCATCCTTAAATATATCTAACTTGTCGTTAGACTAAATAGAAATTATTTTTGATAAATTGGACTTTCTCGTATTGCATTTCAAGTCCTCATTCCGTCAAAGGCAGAATTAGGAAGCTGTTTACAAAGAATTGATAATATTCAAGTTCTTGTCTTTATCATAAAACAAATAAGTGAGTAAATGCAACAAAAAATCACTGCTTTTTCCCAGTGATATCCAAGAGAAACTTCTGCATTTTATACATTGTATAATGTATATATAAGCCTCAGTTGTGTGGTTGGTATGGTGTTGGCCTGCCACCTCGGTGGCCGCAAGTCCGATTCTCGGGCATTCCATTGAGGGGTCAGAGATGTGTATTTCTGGTGATAGAAGTTCACTTTCGGCGTCGTTCGGAAGTCACGTAAAGCCGTTGGTCCCGTTGTTGAATAACCACTGGTTCCATGCATCGTAAAACACCATACAAACAAACAAAAACAAAAAATAATGTATATATAATGCATTATAGACTCAAAAAATGACCAACGTATGCCTTTGACTTCAGGATAGATTTGCATGTGTGCCTATGTCGGATTTATGTATGCTTCCTTGTATAGTGTGTGTCTGTGTAAGGGCGTTTGTGCGTGTGTTTTTTGTTACCCAACACGTGATCTTAAAGTTTATAGAGTTCATATGTGTTTCTTGTTATTGTCAGACTTACCTGCATATTGTAGCCTTTATTTTATTCTGCCGGTTTAAGAGCTGGGTTAAGAAAGCCGACTGTCAGTAGTCAGTTTATGAATACGGGTAAGAGAAATTTGAACGATACTGTACAAAAAAAAAAAAAAAAAAAATTGAGGTTGATCGTACAGTCAAAAAAAAAAAAAAAAAAAAAATAACGATAGTGAATGGACATCCCTACTTCAATATAATGCAATATCCTAAGTTTTGTTGAGTTGAATATAAATTTTAGGCCAAAGGCCAAGCACTGGGACCTATGAGGTCATTCAACGCTGAAATGGAAATTAACAGTCAGAAGCTGCAATGAACCTCAAGCAATGCCTACAGTGCACTGCATGAGGCCCACTGACGGCACTACGCCTCCCTACGTGTGAAATATCCTAAGTGAACACGGTTTTGTCATTTAAAATCATTTTGTTTATATCTGATCAAGCCTGACATGGAATATTCGGTGTTAACCAGTCAACTAATGACCCATCAGCCACCAGATACGTGCTTCTTTTGACGTGAGATTATTTCCGGGTGTCTCTGCTGGAAATGAATAATATTCATATCATGAACACGTATACTATAGACAATATCATTCTGATACTATATAGACAATATGTTAATTCCTCTTGACGTGAACAAACGACGCAAGAGTACTACGACACATAGAGAGAGGTTATTATTATTATTATTATTATTATTATTATTATTATTATTATTATTATTCAGAAGATGAGCCCTAGTCATTTGAAACAAGCCCATCAAAGGTGCCACTGACTTGTAATTCAAGCTTCCGAAGAATAGGAAAGAAGTTATAGAAGAAAGGATTGATCTGATATTATAAAAGAGATAAATAAATAAATAAGTAAATTAAATATAATTAAATCATCAAGAGTACAAGGTGAATTGTTTAATGGCCATAAAGCGTTGTTTCTTCGCTAGAGGTTTTGAAGTTATTGGCGTCATTGGAAGCTTTGGGAAATAAGCCTTACCTGCGGACATGCCAGCTAGTACGAGTCACGTCAATATCTAATTTTTTACCGACGTAGCACCAGTTGGAGATCATGGGGGATCACACTGGTTCGCTCTAGACTGATTCAGAAAATAATTGGTGTATATTTATGGCAAACAACGACCTACAACAATCAGCCTCCCGGGGGGAACATATGGCGGCATTTGGCAGCTATACAGGTGTGTTCCCTGTCGACGATGTACGTAATATAACACGTTACTCTGTTAGAATCGTTGCAGGTTATCAATAGCTTAGTTAAATTTGTATTTGTTTTCTTTTTTTAACAAAATTAGTCGCTCTGCGTTAACCTACTTTTGCTACCAGTCCGGAAATCGACAGTCGCAGGTTTTGTTTACAAACACCTTGAAGATGCGAGCTATGGAGGCATTTGGCAACTCCGATATGTGGCAATTAATATCCACATGTTTATTCTAGCAAATGAGAAGCTGATTGTGAAACAAAGGCAATGAACACGGGACAAAAAGCTAGTTCATCCGATGACAATGTAACGTTAATTACGTAGCAATAGTTTTCGACAACACTGAAGAGTTGCCAGATGTTAGATGGCCCCCTTAACTTGTCGTGATGTGCGACGAAATTTATGAAGAGAACTGTGCCATACCTGCTTGATATTTATATGAAACGAATGATAGAAGAAAATATGGAAGGAGAAGATTTAGCAGTCTTGCAGAATAAGAGTAGTAGTTTGGTAGGAATGAAAACCTAAATGTAATATGCATATAAGACTTCATTGGTCTTCGTCTAGAGAAGGTGCAGATCCAGAAACTGTAGAACAGTTTGAAAGTAAAGAATAAGATGTGAAACTGAAATTTAACAAACGACATCGATAAGACCTTTACAGGTGTTCGGCAATAATACTTGGAAAATGGAAATAGAAGGTTACAGTGAAATTGACAAAGTGCCGAGGCGAAAGTGGGTGGAGCCTCATGAAGTCATCATTCTGACGATAATTATTGGTGAAGGTTTAAAGCCAAAATACGGTACCGGCTATTTTTTTTTTCAGTAAATAGGTAGATAGCCAATAAATAAAAATTGCTTGACATTGGATATAGCAGTTATCAAATCAAGCTTGTCTACTATGTTTTTGAAAATTACCAACTATTCCCTACATCTTGTCAATCTGATTGTGACCTATAAAGTAGACTGTAATTTCTTAGGAAACCTATTTTGGGAGTTAGACTAATAATAGAAGTGTTTTTGTATTTATTAACATATTTTGTTGGTTTGTTCATCATGACAATTATCACTGGAGAGGTTTCAGAGTTCATAAAGGTGTACTGCTTTGCTTGTATTTAAATTTGTATGTCATTGTTGCCAGAGGTTTAGCCTTCGTTACGTACAGCCAATCATCCATCGAGAAAGAGGAAAGAAATGCTGTCATAAGTTACGTAACGAGTGCGTTCGAAACCTTTTCTCTGAGTAAGTTGGCCAGTCTTCAAAAAAGGTCACTTTTACATTATAAGTACCAAATTTATTCAACCTACGTAATGCAGAATACAGTCAAAATTTATGTGTAGATATAATATGTATTCTGAATAAGCGTTATATTTATGAAATGCATAGATAAAAAGTTATTGCGAAAAAACCGTGTTACAGAGGCCCTGAATCTCATAGTAGTTGCTTTATATATATACATATATATATATATATATATATATATATATATATATATATATATGTATATATATAATATATATATATATATATATATGTATGTATGATATATATATAAATATATATGCAGAAGCTAAGTACTATGCCTACCTCTTAAGTAAATGGGGATACAATCCACAAAAATGTAATATCCTTCTGTAGTTTTATAAAATATATATTTCTTGAACGGCAAATCAAAGTTTTCGACCACAGCAGCCGATGGTCGAAAGCTTTAGTTTGCTTGACAAGAAATATACATTATATGAAACCACACAAGGATTTTACATCATTGTGGATTGTATCCCCATACACACACCCACACACACACACACACACACATATTTATATATATATATCTAATAAAAGGAGCCCATAAAAACACCAAAATATAGAGAAAAAGTACTATATTTCAGAGACTGCTGTCTCCCTCTTCAGGTAGATGAATGAGAAAAGTTTACAGAAAAGGTGGTATTTATACCAAGAGGTCCATCCACAAACAAGCCATTTTAAGTCACCCCCGCTGATAATCTTCCTTTAATCTTCTTAAGGGTTGGTTGAATGAAGACGTTGTCGATCGTGTCCGAAATCCATGCTCCTTTTGAGATGTTCATTACCTGCCTCTCTTTTATTAAGGCCGATTCCATCATTTGACTCTTGTACCGGCAGTTGCTGCTATAAATTACACGTGACAAATTCAAGTTTATTCTATGGTTATGTTCATTTATATGGTTGAAAATAGCCGAGTTCTATTGTCCATACCTAACTGACCGTTTGTGTTGTATTAATCTCTGGGGAAGGGATTTACCTGTAAATCCAATGTAAGATTGGTCACAGTCCTGGCATGGGATTTCGTATACCCCAGAGTCCTTTGGAGATGTCTTTTGTTGGACGTTAATCAGGGATTTGGCTAAGGTGTTTGGGTAAGTAAATACAAAAGGGTTCGATTTTCCGAGGAGGTTGGTTATTCTCTTAATCGTGTCCAGGTGGGGAATTATTATTTTATTGTTGGGTGTATCTCTGGTCTTGTCTTTAGGGGGTCGGTAGAAAATTACGTTTGCTTTGTGAATTGCTTTCCTCAATTATTATGGTCAGGATATTTTAAAGACAAAAGTTGCTTGCGAATTAGTTCAAATTCTTTTTCCAGGAATTCTGGGGAACAAATTCGTAAGGCTCTTAAGAACAAGTTACTAGCTACACCTATCTTGATAGTAATATCATGATAGCTAAAGTAGTGAATGTATGAAAGTGAGAACGTTGGTTTTCTGTATATGGTAAATTTGTATTCTGTCGTATCTCTGATTATTAAAACATCAAGAAAAGGAATTTTGTTGTCTGTTTCCCATTCAACTTTAAATTTGATGCTGGGCACTAATGTGTTTAATTTCGAGAGGAATTCATTAAAATTGCCCCACCTATTATCCCAAAATGTTAGGATATCATCCACGTATCTCATCCACAGCATGTTTTTGAGTTTTATTGCATTTATTACTGTAGTTTCAAAGTATTCCATGTACAGATTGGCTAGAACAGGACTTAAAGGACTACCCATACTACACCCGAATTTTTGCTTGTAGAATGATTCCCCGAATGAAAATACGTTATTAGATGCACATAATTCAACTAGCTTTATTATTTTGTCAAGCGCCAATGGGAAATGATCTGAATAGGGGGATAATTTTACCCTTAAAAACTGAAGAACGTCCTGTACTGGTACTTTAGTGAACAGGGAATCTACGTCAAGGCTTAAAAGTTTTATGTTGTGAAGTGGTATATGTGCTTCTCTGAATTTGTGACAAAAATCTTCCGAATGTTTAATGTGACTGGGAGAAAAAGTGCCTAAAAAAAGTGCCTAAAAAATTTAGTTTTAAATTTAGGCTTATCCTTTGCCCTTATGCCAGACCGCAAAAACAACCTAGACTTCATAGTGGCTTTTGATAAATTCATATCTGACAAAAACTACAACCGTGAAGAGATATGTTTAAAAGGAGTGTTACTAAATGCTTTAACTGACTTACATAAGAAATATCCTGTTCCCCGCAGATTCATGATAGCCATCCACTCGCTAAAAAAGTTAGATGTTATAATAAGTAGATCCGACAAAGACGGCAAAATCGTAATAATGGACAAAGACTTCTACCTTGACAAAATCAACCAGCTCCTTAGCGACACAAACACATACGAAAAACTGACGAAAAATCCCCTCCAAAACGTTCCCACAGAATTTTTTCGGAAAGTAAGATTAATTGGCAAAGACAAAAAGAGTATTGAACTATTAGAGAAATTTAAAGTAATTAATCCTAAATTACCCTATTTTTATGGCCTTCCCAAAACTCACAAAGACAATCTTCCATTCAGACCCATCGTTTCATGTGCCGGTGCTTTCAATTACAAAATTTCTAAATGGTTAGCTGGCCTCCTTTCCCCTTTTTTAGGCACTTTTTCTCCCAGTCACATTAAACATTCGGAAGATTTTTGTCACAAAGGAGCATGGATTTCGGACACAATCGACAACGTCTTCATTCAACCAACCCTTAAGAAGATTAAAGGAAGATTATCAGCGGGGGTGACTTAAAATGGCTTGTTTGTGGATGGACCTCTTGGTATAAATACCACCTTTTCTGTAAACTTTTCTCATTCATCTACCTGAAGAGGGAGACAGCAGTCTCTGAAATATAGTACTTTTTCTCTATATTTTGGTGTTTTTATGGGCTCCTTTTGTTAGATGGAATTCTGTTGTTACAGAACATTTTTACCAGTCATTATATATATATATATATCCTATATGTATATATATATATATATATATATATATATATATATATATATATATATATATATATATAATATATAGTAAGATCTGGTTGCGAGATGATAACGGATTATGCAGTTGGGGAACGGGGGTGGGGACGTGATGGAAAAGTTAGTACAAGTGTAAAGAGAGGCGTCATATTTCATGTCGGAGAGATAACAGTCTAGAGTACTGATGGAAGCGGGTAAAAGTGAGAAATAATAATAGAAAAAAATAAAAGTGAGTTGGATACGGAAGTAAATGGCTCAAAGAGCACAGAAAACTTTGGAGCAGAAAATCATATTATGAAGAATAAATGAGAATGGGGAGTTTGCCTCAGACGCGATTTCATTAGAAGTGCATTGAAGGATTTCAGTGGAGTCAAGTTCCTATACAGTAGATTCACATCACCCGTGCATTTGATGTTTAGGCCAGTCCCCTACGACGACGCTCCTGATTGGGCTGTTGATAAGCCAATCACAGGGCTGGACACTCTCAGTCTCTCTCTAGAGTTCGCATAGGCAGGATGTATGTTCCACATCTCTTCCGAGGTATACTTTTGAAAAATGTATCCCTCAGGAGAGATGGACGGTCCTAGACATTAAATGCACAGCTGATGTGAATCTACTATAGAACTTACACGCGATCTTTCGTGCCGTGCATTTTTTTTTTCTTTATATTGCGTACATGTTACGATAATGTAGTATGCATAACACCTGTGGCAAATGAGCTCTAATGACGCTTATGAATTTCTCTATTGATATACCATATATTACTCTAATTGAACTAAATAGTGACCGTTATTGCCTCAGAGACAGACGACCGCAGTCCTGCGTCTTCCCCTTGATTTCGATTACAAAACTCCTATTTACAAAGTCCTCATAATATGCGGATAAAGATTCCATCAATATATATCACAGTAAACATGTTAAAAAGAACTAAAGGGAAAAAATGATTTAGTAGAGGGTCCTCATTTGCTGGGATACAATAGACTAAACTTCGTTGCCAAGTGATATCAGAGACTATTTTAGTGTGAACACTACAGTAATGTACATGTACAAGTGTTACTGCGCCCGCGGATACGTGTACACCTGTACAGCGGAATGGTTATGACAATCGTATGTTTTTGTTATCAGTTAATATCTACAACATTGTACTCTTATACTGTAAGGAATATTCAAAGTAGCATACGAATGTGTATATAATCGATAACATTCATTTGGATATTGACTGGTCAGTATGCTGCGCCTGATTGTTTTAGAATTGTTTCTCGTTTGTGTATTTGGTGAATAGGCATCATGCGTGCCGTGTAATTTGGCGAATAGACATCTTTCGTGCCGTGTATTTGGCTAATTGGCGTCTTTTGTGCCGCATTATCCTGATATTTGCTATTCGTTCTGCCCATATGTCAAATCACCCTAAGTTACCAACGGTAACTGATGGTTGTCTGTCTGTTCTTCATCTCTGTTTGCCAGTAATGTACAAAGTTATATAGTAGTAGTAGTAGTAGTAGTAGTAGTTATAAGGATTGGACTTTGCAACGGCTCACTGCGATATTTCATCTCCTCCATTTGAAATGGTATAGGTTTCTTAACCTCGTTGTGAGCTAATTTACTATCACGCATAATCATCTACTGATAGAATTGCAACTTCTTAGATTATACACACACACACACACACACACACACACACACACACACACACATATATATATAATATATAGATATATATATAATATATATATATATATATAGTATATATATATCTCTAGTTCTATATATTAATATATATATAGATATATACATATATATATATATATATATATATACTATACTCTATATATATATCTTATATATACTATATATATATATATATATCTATATATTATATATTATCTATATATATACATATATTATGCATATATATATAATTGATAATAAAAGTAATTATTATATATCATATATATTAATATATATATATATATATATATATATATATATATATATATATATATATATATTAATATATATATATAATATAATATATATGTATATATATATATATATATATATATATGATCATATATATAATATATGATATATATAATATATATATCATATATATATATATATATGATTTTTATAATATATATATAATATATATGCATCTATATATAATGATAATAATAGTAATTATTATTATTATTATTATTATTATTCTTATAGTCAGGTAATGAACCCTGTCCATATAGAATAGGCCTGCAGGAACCAATGACTTGCAATTGAAGCTTCCGAAGAATATTGTGGTCATTTGAAAGATATGGCAGAAATTAATTGGAAATACAGCAAGAAGAGACAAGTTATTAGAAAAGAAAGATAAATAAACAAAATGAATAAAGAGATGTCAATAGATACTTAAAAGGACAAGGGACTGGTGATTATGTCATTCAGTCTTTTGCTCAGTAACTAGACTACGGTTTTATAGTCTTTCTGTTAAAACCTATTTATATATTTATATATACTTATCTATATATATATATAGATATATATATATATATAGGCCTCCAGTTTTTGATAGGCCTCATTTCTTCAACTTTAGGAACCAGCCTAATTATATGTCTTCGCTTTGACTCAGAAAGCGTTTTCCAGTATCGTTAATTCTCGCAGTTCTGTGAATTCCTCTTCGTTTATTTTCCGAGCTTCTCGTAAAATTCCACCGCCATGATCTCTCTCATTTTCAATCGCATCCTCAGTTGTTTTATTCACCTCGAGATTATTCACATCTTCAGTTAATGATGAGTCGTCTTTCGCCGTTACATTTTGTTACACTTGATAAAGAATGTCACCGGTAGGCTCAACTTTGGAGGGTGTCCCGATTGTAAAAAATCGTAAAAATATTTGCCAAAAATACACTAATCAAGACAGGCTTATGAAATTTTCAGGCATTATTAGCACTATAATAACGCATATTCCCTGTGAGTTTTATCATCCTACAGGGAAAATTAATGATTTTATTTAAAAAAATGTGAAAAAATGCAAAAATTCCGGGCCCCTCGTACTGAAGGTTATTTGGTGATTGGGGAGAAACTACAGTCTTGAATAGAAATTCGCTCTGAGGATATGTTGGTATATCCACCTGGAACATGCACAAAAAAAATTATCAAAATAGAACAGTAAATAAGCACATTATAACAAAAAAAAGAGCAACAACTTCAGGTAAGTTCAGCGAAAGCCCTGCCGAAAAATCAGACTATAGCTAGGAAGAAATATTCAGGAAAAATTCAAATCTCGATTTAGGGACAAAACCTTTTGAGAGTTTGTAGTTATTATGTCACTTGATAGACTAAAACATCTAAAAATTATATTATTTAGGACAATCAAAGAAACCACCCCCCCTTTTTTTGGGGGGGGGTGGTTTCTTTGATTGTCCTAAATAATATAATTTTTAGATGTTTTAGTCTATCAAGTGACATAATAACTACAAACTCTCAAAAGGTTTTGTCCCTAAATCGAGATTTGAATTTTTCCTGAATATTTCTTCCTAGCTATAGTCTGATTTTTCGGCAGGGCTTTCGCTGAACTTACCTGAAGTTGTTGCTCTTTTTTTTGTTATAATGTGCTTATTTACTGTTCTATTTTGATAATTTTTTTTGTGCATGTTCCAGGTGGATATACCAACATATCCTCAGAGCGAATTTCTATTCAAGACTGTAGTTTCTCCCCAATCACCAAATAACCTTCAGTACGAGGGGCCCGGAATTTTTGCATTTTTTCACATTTTTTTAAATAAAATCATTAATTTTCCCTGTAGGATGATAAAACTCACAGAGAATATGCGTTATTATAGTGCTAATAATGCCTAAAAATTACATTAGCCTGTCTTGATTAGTGTATTTTTGGCAAATATTTTTACGACTTTTTACAATCGGGACCCCTCCACAGTGGAGACTACCCTTTACAAAGTTCAGTTTCTTATTTTCCTATCGTTTTTGTATGTCCCGTCCGTCCGCCCTCAGATCTAAAATGCTACTGAGGCTAGAGGGCTGCAAATTGGTATTTTGATCAGCCATCCTCGAGTCATCAAATGTACCAAATTGCAACCCTCTAGTCTCAGTAGTTTTGATTTTATTTAAGGTTGAATGTAGCCATGGATCGTGCATCTTGCAGCACTTTTCGGAGCCATGGGACGCACCCTCACTCTACCGCATCTGGTGAGCAACTGAAAACTTCTGGTCATAGTTGATGGTTTAATACAGCATTATACGCTGTACAGAAAATTACTGGTTTCATCGTTGTAATGATTTTCGTTGCGATTACTTTCATAGGTTTTCGTTTACGAAAAATTTTCTGCAGTCTCATCAAATTCAGTGAGACGTTTTCCAAGATCAAATTGTTCTTTTGTTTTCCAAACAGTTATATAACTTTTTCTTTAATGGGAATTTTTTTTTTTTTTTGGGGGGGGCGGGAATTCCTTTCGCTGTTACAGACCTTTTATTAATTTAATTATTTATCTATTTTTGTTAGCTTATACGCCTATTTGCTAACTTGCAAAACCATATTTTTCTTTGCATTTTCAATCATTTTACGTACAAAAAACTTTTTCATCAGTGTCTTTACTAGAGAGTATAGGACCAAAAAATGAAAAATTCTCAGCAAATTTCTTCGTCGAAAAAAAAAAATAAAACTTTTATTCGAGGCTCCACATCAAAAGTGACTTCCAAAAGAAACAGGCAAAGTCTTGCCCCAACTGGAGCATTAGACCAACAGACGCTTGACCGTTAAATGGTCCTAAATATACCTAATCCTTGAACAACAGCAAAGACCTCAGGGAGAATTCCGTCTCGCTCTCTGTAGAAAGAACTACACCTCCGGGAGCATATTTCCCAAGTCTGGAAGAGTTTAGGGATGGGGAAAATTAGGACCAATCAAAGCGCATGGAGCTGAACCTTGACGTCACAAGCCACGCCTTTTAGCTACACTCGGTCTCATAGCCATTATTGCCAGTCACATTGCCGAAGAAAAACTTCCCCATTTCACAATTTACGGCTTGTATGACCTATATATTTTAGTCAGATATACCGAAACATAATGCAACACCAATTCAACAAATAGTATATTCTTCAAATGAGATACACCGTGAAATATATTATGCCCTTATTGGCTTCTCCCTCTTGGTAATAGTGCTCAGTCCCCCTTAATTCCTGCTCACAAAGTCGATATTTACTGCATAAATAATATTTTCATGGCAAGTGGCTGTGGCTAAATTATAAACTTGAACATGTTTGTTTAAAGCCATTTAGAAATAGTTGCGGTAACACATGGGATGAATGAAAAATATACAAGATGAAAAATAAAATAATAATTGCATTATGCTTAAAAGAAATGTGGAGGTTACAGTTTTGATGACAAATATACGTACCCCGTAGGGGGATAGTACCACACATTTTCAAGTATGTAATTTACACGCATGTTCAAGTATATAATTTACACCTCATTTGGTGCAATGTAGGCTGTACTTAAGGTTCTTTGTAGCGTCCCTTCGGCGCCTCGCTGCAACTACTTTCATTCATTTTACTGTTACCTCCGTTCATATTCTATTTCTTCCATCTTATTGTCCACCCGCTCCCAACAATTCCTTCATAGTGCAACTGCTTTGAGGTTTTCCTCCTGTAACACCTTTCAAACCTTTTACTGTCAATATCCGTTTCAGCGCTGAATGGCCGTAGTTGCCCCGTGCTTGGCATAATGCGAAAAATCTATGTAAAAAAAATATTATGCACTTAATTTAAGGCATACATTTGGCCATTGAGTGTGAGCTTGGATGAAAATAGTCGTATACTCATATACTACCGTTAACCCTAGCTTTAATTGATACGTGTTGAATATTTGCCTAAAATTTTCTGTTGAAAGAGAGTTGGAAAAAAGTGTCATCCATATTTACTTTAAAGCATATCGCAGTTCTAATAAATTTATGCATCAATTCTGCTCTAGTTCAGCTTAGAAAAAAGTCTACTGTAACTCCGTAAATAGGTAGTATTTTGTACTCCTATAATTGCTAAAAGTATTACATACTAATGAAATACTCATTTTGATTCTTTGCACACAATGAATGACAAGGACATCTGGAAGGTTTTATAAAAACGGAATCCACCTCAAAAAGGCAATTTTTTACTACAGCTTATCAAGTGCACCTTGAAAAAAACCGTATTCAGATTAGCTACTGACAGGATGAGTTTGTCACGTAACTATATTTGGTTACATTAGGCTAACTTAGATCACCAAAACAACAATACCGTAGGTTTCCTTAAGGGCACATTAGCTCTTGAAATAATTTAGTGAATGAAGCTGAAACTGTGTTCCTGCAAATAGTAGGGACCATATCAGTCTGATTCCTGTTCATGGCCTAGTTATGACCAGTATATTGCTTTTATGCAATGCACAGTAATGTGCATTACTACGAAATACCATATGTCAATAGAAATCCGCAGTGTATTCCTACTCCCTCTCTCTATTTTCCCCTACAGACAGGTCAGATACCATCATTTTTACCATCTTGTTTGATTCATCCTGTGAGTTATCGCAACCCTTTATAAATGGCTTTAAACATGCATTTTCAAGTATATAATTTAAAAATTCGCGATGTGAAATTATTATTTACCAAGAGGGAGAAGCCAATGACGCATAATATATTTCACGGTGTATCTCATTTGAAGAATATATTGTTGTTAAATTAGTGTTGCATTATGTTTAGATATATCTTACTTAAATGTCATACAAACCGTAAGCTGTGATATTGAGAAGAAAGTATTTCTTCGGCATCGTAACTAGCGGTAGTAATGGATATAGGACTGAGGAGAGAGCTAAAGACGTGGCTTGTGACGTCATGGATCAGCTCCACGCGCTTTGACTGGTCTTAATTTTCCCCACCCCTAAACTCTTCCTGACTTGGGAAATATGCCTCC
>NC_087206.1:83100552-83160552 GCF_015104395.2 Macrobrachium nipponense
ACAACAGAATCTGTATCCCCCTCCCCACCCTTCCAGATTACCTTATGATAGAATCTGCACCCCTTCCCACCCCTCCAGATTACCTTACGATAGAATCTGCATCCCGCTCCCAACCCTTCCAAATTACCTTACGATAGAATACGCTTCCTCCTCCCACCCTTCCAGATTACCTTACGATAGAATCAGCAACCCCTCCCCACCCTTACAGATTACCTTACAATAGAATCTGCACCCCGCTCCCACCCTTCCAGATTACCTTATGATAGAATCCGCACCCCTCCCACCCTTCCAGGTTACCTTACGATAGAATCCGTATCCCCCTCCCCACCCTTCCAGATTACCTTACGATAGTTCTTTTTTTCAGATTACCTTACGAGAACATTTTTGGCGGAGTGAGTGCACTGACAGTAGATCAGTTCAAGCAAGTCAATGGCTTTAGCAACAGTTTCTGGGGGTGGGGAGGGGAAGATGACGACATGTCCCACAGAGTAAGGTACTACGGGTTCTTCCTTTCCCGTTACCCCGCGCATATTGGCCGTTATACAATGCTGTCCCATAACAAAGATGCACCGAATCCAGAAAGGTAAGACGACTTCTTTGTTCCCCTAATTGACTTTTTTTTTTTTTTTTTTTTTGCAGTTAAGGAAGAATTTTTCATGGAAGGCGCAGTTAAGGAAGGATTTTTTTTTAGTTAGAAGGTGAAGGATAAGGCAGAGAAGGATTTTTTAATTTTTTTTAGTTAAGAAGTTAATTAAGTTAGAAGGGGCAAGAATTTTTTAAGAGGGATTATTTTTTTATTAAGGAAGGAGGTTATTTTTTTACTTGGAAGACGCAGTTAAAGAAGGATTTTATTTACTTGGAAGGCGCAGTTAAAGAAGGATATTTTCTGTTGGAAGGGGCAGTTAAGGAAGGATTTTATTTTCAGTTGGAAGGGGCAGTTAAAGAAGGATTTTTTCGTTGGAAGGGGCAGTTAAAGGAAGGATTTTTTCCAGTTTTGGAAGGGGCAGTTAAAGGAAGGATTTTTTTTTCAGTTGGGAAGGGGCAAGTTTAAAGAAGGATTTTTTCTGTTGGAAGGGGCAGTTAAAGAAGGATTTTTTCTGTTGGAAGGGGCAGTTAAAGAAGGATTTTTTCTGTTGGAAGGGGCAGTTAAAGAAGGATTTTTTCTGTTGGAGGGGGGACAGGGTTTTAGAAGGAAATTTTTTTCTGTTGGAAGGGGCAGTTAAAGAAGGATTTTTTTCGGGAGGGGACAGGTTGTTTTTAAAGGGGAAGGATTTTTTTTTCTTTGTTGGAGGGGGGGCCGTTAAAAGAAGGATTTTTTTGTTGGAAGGGGCAGTTTAAATTTTTTAAGGGGAAGGATTTTTTGTTGGAAGGGGGGCAGGTAAAGAAGGATTTTTTCTGTTGGAAGGGGAGCGGACCAGTTAAAACAAAGAAGGATTTTTTCTGTTGGAGGGGCAGTTTCAGTTAAGAAGAAAAAAATTTTTTTCTGTTGGAAGGGGCAGTTAAAGAAGGATTTTTTCTGTTGGAAGGGGCAGTTAAAGAAGGATTTTTTCTGTTGGAGGGGACAGTTAAAGAAGGATTTTTTCTGTTGGAAGGGGACAAAGTTTTTTAGAAGGGATTTTTTCTTTTTTGTTGGAAAGGGGCAGGTTAAAAAAGGGGAATTTTTTCTGTTGGAGGGGACAGTTAAAGAAGGATTTTTTTCTTTGTTTTTTTTTGGAAGGGGCAGTTAAAAGAAGGATTTTTTCTTTTGTGGGGGGGACAGTTAAAAAGAAGGATTTTTTGTTTTTTCAGTTGAAGGGCAAGGGGGTAAAGAAGGATTTTTTTCAGTTGGAAGGCAAGGGGTTTAAAGAAGGATTTTTTCGTGGAAGGGGCAGTTAAAGAAGGATTTTTTTTCAGGGTTGGAAAGAAAGCAGTTAAAGAAGGATTTTTTCTGTTGGAGGGGACAGTTAAAGAAGGATTTTTTCTGTTGGAAGGGGCAGTTAAAGAAGGATTTTTTCTGTTGGAAGGGGCAGTTAAAGAAGGATTTTTCTTGGTTTGAGGGGCAGTTAAAGAAGGAAATTTTTCTGTTGGAAGGGGCAGGTAAAAAGAAGGATTTTTTCATTTTGGGCAGTTTAAAGAAGGATTTTTTTCTGTTGGAAGAGGCAGTTAAAGAACCGGATTTTTTTCTCAGTTTGGGAATTTTTTAAGGGGGGCAGTTTTTAAAGAAGGATTTTTTCTCCAGTTGGAAGGGGGCAGTTAAAGAGGATTTTTTGTTGGAATTTTAGGGGCAGCTTAAAGTTAAGGATTTTTCTGGTTGGAAGGGGCAGTTAAAAGAAGGATTTTTTTTAACTTGTTTTTGGAAGGGGCAGTTTTTTTAAAGGGAAAGCGATTTTTTCTGTTGGAAGGGGGCAGTTAAAGGAAGGCTTTTTCTGTTGGAAGGGGCAGTTAAAGAAGGTTTTTTCTTGTTGGAAGGCGGCAGTTTTTTAAAGAAGGAATTTTTTCGTTGAAGGGGCCAGTTAAAAGAAGGGGATTTTTTCTGGTTGGAAGGGGGGCCATTAAAGAAGATTTTTTCTGTTGGAAGGGGTTGGCATTAAGAGAAAGAATTTTTTTCCTGTTGGAAAGAGGGCAGTTAAAGAAGGAAATTTTTTCAGTTTGGAAGGGGCAGTTTAAAGAAAGGGATTTTTTCTGTTGGAAGGGGAGGTTTTTTAAAGGAATTTTTTTCTTTTTGTGTTGGAAAGGGGCAGTTAAAGAAGGATTTTTTCAGTTGGAAAGAGGCAAGGGGTTAAAGAAGGATTTTTTCTGTTGGAAGGGGCAGTTAAAGAAAGGATTTTTTTTGAAGGGGCAGTTTAAAGAAGGATTTTTTCTGTTGGATAGGGGCAGTTAAAGAAGGATTTTTTCTGTTGGAAAGGGGCAGGTTTAAAGAAGGATTTTTTCTGTTGGAAAGGGGCCAGTTAAGGAAGGAATTTTTTTTCTGTTGGAAGGGCAGTTAAAAAGGATTTTTTCTGTTGAAGGGACAGTTAAAGAAGGATTTTTTCTGAAGGGCGTTAAAGAAGATTTTTTCTTGTTGGAAGGGGCAGTTAAAGAAGATTTTTTCTGTGAAGGGGCAGTTAAGGAAGGGGATTTTTTCTGTTTGGAAAGGGGCCAGTTAAAGGAAGGATTTTTTCTTGGTTGGTTTTTTGAAGGGCAGTTAATTAAGGAAGGATTTTTTTTTCTGTTGGAATCAAGGGGTTAAAAGGAAGGATTTTTCTGTTTGGAAGGGGCATTAAAGAAGGGATTTTTTCTGTTGGGAAGGGGCATTAAAGGAAGGATTTTTTCGTTGGAAGGGGCAAGTTAAAGAAGGATTTTTTCCTGTTGGAAAGGGGGCAGTTAAAGAAGGTTTTTTCTGTTGGAAGGGGCATTTAAAGAAGGAATTTTTTATTTTTCAGTTGGAAAGGGGCCAGTTAATAAAGGGGAAAGGAATTTTTTCAGTTTGGAAAGGGGCAAGTTAAAGAAGGATTTTTTTCTGTTGGAAGGGGGCAAGTTAAAGAATTTTTTCAGTTGGAAGGGGCAGTTTAAAAAGGAAGGTTTTTCCAGTTGGAAGGGCAGTTAAAGAAGGAATTTTTTCCAGTTTGGAAGGAGGGGCATTAAAGGAAGGAATTTTTTTTCTGTTGGAAGGGGGAGTTAAAGAAGGATTTTTTAGTTGGAAGGGGCAGTTTAAAGAAGGAATTTTTCCAGTTGGAAGGGGCCCAGTTAAAGGAAGGATTTTTCCAGTTGGAAAGGACAGTTAAAGAAGGATTTTTCCTGGTTGGAAGGGGCGTTAAAGAAGGATTTTTTCCAGTTGGAAGGGGCAGTTAAAGAAGGGATTTTTCCAGTTGGAAGGGCCAGTTTAAAGAAAGGTTTAAATTTTTCCAGTTTGGAAGGAGCAGTTTAAAGAAGGGATTTTTCCAGTTGGAAAGGGACAGTTTTAAAGAAAGGAAATTTTTTCCCAGGTTGGAAGGGGCAGTTAAAGAAGGATTTTTCCCAGTTGGAAGGGGGCAGTTAAAAGAAGGATTTTTCCAGTTGGGAAGGGGCAGTTAAGAAGGATTTTTCCAGTTGGGAAGGAAGCCAGTTAAAAGGAAGGATTTTTCCATTGGAAGGGGCAGTTAAAGAAGGAATTTTTTCCAATTGGAAAGGACAAGTTAAATTAGGAAGGATTTTCCAGTTGGAAAGGGGCATTAAAGAAGGTTTTTTTTTCCAGTTGGAAGGAGGGCAAAGTTTAAAGAAAGGTTTTTCCAGTTGGAAGGGGCAGTTAAAGAAGGATTTTTCCATGTAGGAGGCAGTTTAAAGAAGATTTTTCCATTTGGGGAGAGGTTAAAGAAGGATTTTTCCTCAGTTGGAAGGAGCAGGTTAAAGAAGGATTTTTTCCAGTTTGGAAAGGAGCATTTAAAGAAGGATTTTTCCGTTGGAAAGGGGCAGGTTAAAGAAGGCTTTTTCCAGTTGGAAGGAGCATTTAAATAGGTTTTTCCAGTTGGAATGGACAGTTAAAGAATGGTTTTTCAGTTTTTGGAAGGGGCCATTAAGAAAGGATTTTTCCATTGGAAGGGCAGTTTAAAGAGGATTTTCCAGTGGAATTGGAAACAGTTAAGAAGGATTTTTTTCCAAGGTTTGAAGGAGCATTTTTAAGAAGGATTTTTTCCTAGTTGGAAGGGGCAAGTAAAGAGGATTTTCCAGTTGGAAGGGACAAGTTAAAGGAGGATTTTTCCAGTTGGAAGGGGCATTAAAGAAGGATTTTGTCCAGTTGGAAGGAGGCAGTTAAAGAAGGGTATTTTTCAGGTTGGAAGGGGCAGTTGAAGAAGATTTTCCAGTTGGAAATGAAGGCAGTTTTTAAAGAAGGATTTCCCAGTTTGGAAGGGAGCAGTTAAAGAAAGGATTTTTTTCCAGTTTGGAAAGGGCAGTTAAAGGAAGGAGTTTTCCAGTTGGAAAGGGCAAGGTTAAAGAAATTTTTATTTTTCATTGGAAGGGCAGGTTAAAGGAACGGATTTTTTCCAGTGGAAGGGGCAGTTTAAAGAGGATTTTTTTCCAGTTGGAAGGGGCAGGGTTAAAGAAGGATTTTTCCAGTTGGGAAGAACAGGTTAAAGAAGGATTTTTCCAGTTGGGAATGGGAGTCAGTTAAAGAAGGATTTTTCCAGTTGGAAAGGGGAGCAGTTTTAAAGAAGGATTTTTTCAGTTGGAAGGAGCAGTTAAAGGAAGATTTTTCCAGTTTGGGAAGGAGCAGTTAAAGCAAGGATTTTTTTCCAGTTGGAAGGGAGCAGGTTTAAGAAGGATTTTTTCCGTTGGAAGGGGCAAGGTTCAAGAAGGATTTTTCCCGTGGAAGTTTGGACAGGTTAAAGAAGGATTTTTCCGTTGAAGGGGCAGTTAAAGAAGGATTTTTTCCCTGTTGGAAGAGCAGTTAAAGGAAGGATTTTTCCAGTTGGAGGAGTCAGTTTAAAGAAGGATTTTTCCAGTTGGAAGGGGCAGTTAAAAGAAGGATTTTTCAGTTGGAAGGGGAGCAGTTTAAGAAAGATTTTTCCAGTTTGGAAGGAGCAGTTTGAAACAGGAATGGATTTTTTCCATAGTTGGAAGGCAGTTAAAGGGGAAGGATTTTTCCAAAGTTGGAAGGGGCAGTTTTTTAAAGAGGATTTTTCCCGTTGGAAGGGACCGATTAAGGAAGGGGATTTTTTCCAGTTGGAAAGGGCAGTTAAAGAAGGATTTTTCACAGTTGGCAAGGGAGCATTAAAGACAGGATTTTTTTCCAAAGTGGAAGGTTTTTTGCAAGTTCAAGGAAGGGATTTTTCCAGTTTTTGGAAAGGGCAAAGGTTAAAAAAGATTTTTTTCCAGTTGGAAGGAGCAGTTTACAAAGGAAGGATTTTTTTCCAGTTGTGCAGGGGCAGTTAAAGGAAGGATTTTTTTCCAGTTGGACTTGGGCAAGGGTTTTAAAAGAAGGATTTTTTCCAGTTGGAAAGGAAGGCAGTTTTTTAAGAAGGATTTTTCCAGTTGGAAGGGAGCCAGTTAAAGAAGGATTTTTTCCAGGTTGGAAGGGGACAGTTTTAAAGAAGGGATTTTTCCAGTTGGAAGGAGCATTTTTAGTTAAAGGCCGCTTTTTTCCAGTTTGGAAGGAGCAGTTTAAAGAAGTGATTTTTCCAGTTGGAAAGGAGGCAGTTTTTTTAAAGAAGGATTTTTCCAAGTTGGAAGGTGGCAGTTAAAGAAGTATTTTTCCCAGTTGGAAGGGACAGGTTAAAGAAGGATTTTTTCCAGTTTGGAAGGCGGCATTTAAAAGAAGGCATTTTTTTCCTGTTGGAAAAAAAGGACAGTTAAAAGAAGGATTTTTTCCAGTTGGAAGGAGCATTTAAAGGGAAGGTGATTTTTCCCCATTTGGAGGAAAGGAGTGGGCTAGTTTAAAGAAGGATTTTTGTTCCAGTTGGAAGGAGGCATTTAAAGGAAGGATTTTTTCCAGTTTGGAAGGAATTTTGAGCCATTAAAGGAACGGCTTTTTCCATAGGGAAGGACATTTAAAGAAGGATTTTTTTTCCAGTTGGAAGGGGCAGTTTAATGAAGGATTTTTCCCCGTTGGAAAGGGAACAGGATTTTTAATAAGGATTTTTCCAGTTGGAAGGGGAAGTTAAGAAGGAATTTTTCCAGTTTGGAAAGGGGCCAAGTTTTTTAAACAGAAGGATTTTTCCAGTTGGTAAGGGACAGTTACAGAAGGATTTTTCCTGTTAAGGAGCAGTTAAACAGAAGGATTTTTTTCTGTTGGAAAGGGCAGTTTTTAAAGCCAGGATTTTTCCAGTTGGAAGGGGCAGTTAAAGAAAGGATTTTTTTTTTTTTTTTTCCAGTTGGAAATGGGCAATTTTAAAGGAATTTTTGATTTTTCCAGTTGGAAGGGAGCAGTTTAAAAAGGATTTTTCCAATTGGAAGAGCAGTTTTTAAAAGAAGGATTTTTCCAGTTGGAAGGAGCCAGTTAAAGAAAGGATTTTTTCCAATTTGGAAGAGGGGGGGGGGGGGGGGGGGGGGGGGGCAGTTAAGCAAGGAAATTTTTCCAGGTTGGAGTATTCAAGAGGTTAAAGAAGGAATTTTTTCCTAGTTTGGCAGGAAGCAGTTAAAGGAAAGGATTTTTCCCTTGTAAAGGAGCAGTTTAAAGAAGGAATTTTTTCCATTGTTAAGGGCAAGGGTTAAAGAAGGATTGTTTCAGTTGGAAGGAGCATTTAAATAAGATTTTTCCACTTGGAAGGACAGTTAAATAAAGGATTTTTTCCATTGGAAGGGGCAGTTAAGAGGGATTTTTCCAGTTGGAAGGGGCAGTTGAAAGAATGATTTTTTCCAGTTGGCATGGACAGTTAAAGAAGGATTTTTCCAGTTGGAAGGAGCAGTTAAAGAAGGATTTTTCCCAGTTGGAAGGGGCAGTTAAAGAAGGATTTTTTTTCCAGTTGGAAGGGACATTTAAACGAAAGATTTTTTCCAGTTAGACAGGGTTTAGTTAAAGAAGGATTTTTCCCAGTTGGAAGGAGCCAGTTAAAGAAGGATTTTTTCCATTTTGAAGAGGCATTTGAAGAATGATTTTTCCCAGTTGGAAGGAGCAGTTAAAAAGGATTTTCCCAGTTTGGAAGGAGCCTTTAAAGAAGGATTTTTCCAGTTGGAAGGGGCAATTAAAGAAGGATTTTCCAGTTTGGAAGGGGCAGTTAAGAAAGATTTTTCCGTTTGAATGGGCAGTTAAAGAAGGGATTTTTCCAGTTTGGAAGGGGCAAGTTAACGAAGGATTTTTCCAGTTGGGAATAGGGGCAAGTTAAAGAAGGATTTTTTCAGTTGGTAAGGGGCAGTTAAAGAAGGATTTTTTTGTTGGAAGGTGGAAGTTAAAGAAGGCATTTTCTCATTGGAAAGGCGGCAGTTAAAGGGTGTGGTGTTTGGGGGGGGGGAAGGATTTTTCAGGGGGTTGAAGGGGCAGTTAAAGAAAGATTTCAGTTGGAAGGGGCAAGGAGCTTTTTTAAAGAGATTTTTTCTGTTGGAAGGGTGGCATTAAAGAAGGAATTTTTCAAAGTTGGAAGGGCGGCAGTTTTTTCGGCAGTTAAGGGTTAGGAATTTTTTCTGGGGTGGAAGGGCCAGCTTAAAGAAGGATTTTTTCTGTTTGAAAGGGGCAAGGTTAAAGAGATTTTTTCTGTTGGAAGGGGCAGTTAAAGGGGAAGGATTTTTTCTGTGGAAGGGGCAGTTTTAAGGAAGGATTTTTCCTGTTGGAAGGGGCAGGTAAGGCTTTTTTCGATTTTTTCTGTTGGAAGGGGCGGGCAGTTAAAGAAGGATTTTTTCTGTTGGACAGGGGAGTTTTAAGGAAGGATTTTCTGTTGGAAGGGGCATTAAAGAAGGATTTTTCTGTTGGAAGGGGCAAGGGGTTAAAGAAGGATTTTTTTTTTTCTTTTTGTTGGAGAGGCGCGCAGTTAAAGGGAAGGGGATTTTTTGAGGTTGTGAAGGGCAGTTAAAGGAAGGATATTTTCATTGGAAGGCAGTTTTTTAAAGAAGGATTTTTTCAGTGGAAGGGGCAGTTAAAGAAGGGGGATTTTTCTGTGGGAAGGGCAGTTAAAAGAAGGTTTTTTTCTGTTGGAAGGGGGCAGCAGTTAAAGAAGGATTGGATTTTTTCAAAAGTTGAAATTTTGGCAAGGGGCAGGTTTTTTAAAGAAAGGATTTTTTTCTGTTGGAAAGGGGCGGGTTAAAGAAGGATTTTTCTGTGGAAGGGGCAGTTAAAGGAAGGATTTCTTCAGGTGGAAGGGGCAGTTAAGAAGGATTTTTTCAGTTGGAAGGGGCAGTTAAAGAAGGATTTTTCAGTTGGAAGGGGCAGTTAAAGAAGGATTTTGTTTCATTGGAAAAACAAAAAAAAAAAGGGGCCAGTTAAGGAAGATTTTTTCTGTTGGATGGGAGGCAGTTAAAAAAGATTTTTTCTTGTTTTTTTTGGAAGGGCAGTAAAAGAAGGATTTTTTGTTGGAAGGGGCAGTTAAAAGAAGGATTTTTCTGTTGAAGGGGCAGTTTTTCAAGGGGATTTTTTCTTGGTGGACAAGGGGCGTTAAAGAAGGATTTTTCTGTTGGAAGGGGGCAGTTAAAGAAGGATTTTTTGTCTGTTGAGGGGCAGTTAGAAGGAATTTTTTCTTGGTTGGTTTTTTAAGGGGCAGTTAAAGAAGGATTTTTTCTGTTTGGAAGGGGCAGTTAAGAAGGAAATTTTTTCGGAAGGGATTTTTCTGTTGGAAGGGGAACAAGGGGTTAAGGAAGGATTTTTTCTTTTGTTGGAAGGGGCCAGTTAAAGAAGGATTTTTTGTTTTGCCGTTCGGAAGGGGCAGTTAAAGAAGGATTTTTTCAAGGGGCTTGGAAGGGGCTGGGGCCAGTTAAAAGAAGGAATTTTTTCCAGTTGGAAGGGGCAGTTAAAGGAAGGATTTTTTGTTTCAGTTGGAAGGGGCAAGTAAAGAAGGATTTTTCAGTTGGAAGGGGCAGTTAAAGAAGGAATTTTTTCTGTTGGAAGGGGAACCAGTTAAAGAAGGATTTTTCTTGGTTGGAAGGAAGGCAGTTAAAGGAAGGATTTTTTTTCAGTTGGAAGGGGCCAGTTAAAGAAGGATTTTTCTTTTGGAAGGGGCAGTTAAAGAAGGATTTTTTCGTCGGAAAGCGGGCCGTTAAAGAAGGGATTTTTTCAGGGGTTGGAAGGGCAGGTTAAAGAAGTTTTTTATTTTTTCTGTTTGGAGGGGGTTCAAGGGGTTAAAGAAGGATTTTTTTCTGTTGGAAGGGGCAGGTTAAAGAAGGATTTTTTCTGTTGGGAAGGGGGCAGTTAAAAGAAGGAATTTTTCTGGTGGGAAGGGGGCCGGGAAAGTTTTTTAATAGAAGGATTTTTCTGTTGGGAAGAAGGGCAGTTAAAGAAGGATTTTTATTTTATGTTGGAAGGGGCAGTTAAAGAAGGATTTTTTCTGTTGGAAGGGGCAGTTAAAGAAGGATTTTTTCTGTTGGAAGGGGCAGTTAAAGAAGGATTTTTTCTGTTGGAAGGGGCAGTTAAAGAAGGATTTTTTCTGTTGGAAGGGGCAGTTAAAGAAGGATTTTTTCTTGGTTGGAAGGGGACAGTTAAAGGGGACGGAATTTTTTCGTTGGAAGGGGAGGCAGTTTAAAGGGGAAGGAAATTTTTTCTGTTGGAAGGGGCAGGTTAAAGAAGGAGAATCTTTTTCAGTTGGAAGGTGCAGTTAAAGAAGGATTTTTTCAGTTTGGAAGGGGCAGTTAAGGAAGGATTTTTTGGGCTGTTGGAATGGGGCAGGGTTAAAAAGGATTTTTCCTGTTGGAAGGGGCCAAATTAAAGGAAGGATTTTTTGTTGGAAGGGGCAGTTTTAAAGAAGGGTTTTCTGTTGGAAGGGGGCAGTTAAAAAGGAATTTTTCTGGGTTGGAATTTTTTCAGTTAAAGAAGGATTTTTCTCGGTTGAAAGGGGCAGTTAAAGAAGGATTTTTCTTTTGTGGAAGGGGCAGTTTTTTAACGAAGATTTTTTCTGTTGGAAGGGGCAGTTAAAGAAGGATTTTTTCTGTTGGAAGGGGCAGTTAAAGAAGGATTTTTTCAGTTGGAAGGGGCAGTTAAAGAAGGATTTTTTCTGTTGGAAGGGGCAGTTAAAAGCAAGGATTTTTGTTTCTGTTGGAAGGGCAGGGGTTAAAGAAGGAATTTTTTCTGTTGAAGGGGCAGTTAAAGAAGGATTTTTTTCTAGTTGGAATGGGGCAGTTAAAGGAAAGGATTTTTTCAGTTGGAAGGGGCCTAAAGAAGGATTTTTTCCGGTGGAAGGGGGCAGGGGTTTAAAGAAGGATTTTTCAGTTGGAAAGGGCAAGGTTAAGAAGAATTTTTACAGTTGGAAGGGGCCAGTTAAGGGAAGGATTGTTTCACTTGGGGAAGGGGCAGTTAAAGAAGGATTTTTCAGTTGGGAAGGGGCAGTTAAAGAAGGATTTTTCAAGGTGAAGGGGCAGTTTTTTGAAAGAAGGATTTTTTCTGTTGGGAATAGGGGCAGTAAAGGAAGGATTTTTTCTGTGGAAGGGGCAGTTAAAGAAAGGATTTTTTGTTTCCAGTTGGAAAGGGGAGTTTTAAAGAAGGATTTTTCAGTTTTGGAAGGGGCAAGTTAAGGTTTTAAGGCCTTTTTTTGTTGGAAGGGGTTAGGTTAAAAAAAGGGATTTTTTCTGTTGGAAAGGGGCAAGGTTAAAGAAGATTTTTTGTTTCTGTTGGAAGGGCAGTTAAGAGGATTTTTTAGTTGGAAGGGCCAAGGGGGTTAACAGGAAGGATTTTTTGGTCGGAAGGAGCGTTTAAAGAAGGACTTTTTCTGGTTGGAAGGGGCAGTTAAAGAAGGACTTTTTCTGTTGGAAGGGCAAGTTAAAAGAAGGATTTTCTGTTTGGAAGGGGGCAATTTAAAGAGGGACTTTTCTCTGGGAAGGCATTAAAGAAGGATTTTTTCTGTTGGAAGGGGCAGTTAAAGAAGGATATTTTTCTGTTAGGAAGGGGCAAGGTTAAAGGAAGGAATTTTTTCTGGTTGGAAGGGGCAGTTTTTGAACTTTTGTCCTGATTTTTTCTGTTGGAAGGGTCAGTTAAAGAAGGATTTTTTCTGTTGGAAGGGGCAGTTTTTAAAGGAAGGATTTTTTATCGTTGGAGGGCAGTTAAAGGAAAGGGGATTTTTCTGTTTGGAAGGGCAAGGTTAAAGAAGGACTTTTTTTTTCTGGTTGGAAGGGGCAGTTAAACGAAGGATTTTTTCTGTTGGAAGGGGCAGTTAAAGAAAGTAATTTTTTCTGGTGGAGGGGCAGTCTAAAGAAGGATTTTTTCTGTTGGAAGGGGCAGTTAAAGAAGGATTTTTCTGTTGGTGAAAGGGGCGGGGCAGTAAGGAAAGGAATTTTCTGGTTGGATAGGGGCAGTTTTAAAGAAGGTTTTTCTGTTGAAGGGGCAGTTAAAGGGAAGGATTTTTCTGTTGGAGGGCCAGGTTAACAAGAAGATTTTTTCTGTTGGAAGGGGGCAGGTTAAAGAAGGTTTAAATTCTGTTGGAAGGGGACAGTTTTTTTAAAGAAGGATTTTTCTGGTTGGAAGGGGGAGTCAGTTTAAAGAAGGATTTTTTTCTTTGGTTGGAAGGGGGGCATAGTTAAAGAAGGATTTTTTCTGGTTGATTTTTTCAGTTTAAAGAAAGGATTTTTATGGTTGGAAGGGATACAGGTTAAAGAAGGATTTTTCTAGTTGGAAAGGGGGGAACAGGTAAAGAAGATTTTTTCTGTTGGGAAGGGGCAGTTAAAGATAGGATTTCTGTTGGATGGGGACGTTAAAGAAGGATTTTTTTCTGTTGGAGGGGGAAAGTTAAAGAAGGATTTTTTATGTTGGAAGGGCAGTTAAAGAAGGAATTTTTTTTCTGTGGAGGGGGCGACAGTTAAAGAAGGATTTTTTCTGTTGGAAGGGGACGTTAAAGAAGGAGTTTTTCTGTTGGAATAGGGGCCAGTTAAAGAAAGGATTTTCTTTTGTTGGAAGGGGCAATGGCAGGTTAAAGAAGGAATTTTTTTGGGGTTGGAGGGGACAGTTTAAAGAAGGATTTTTTCTGTTGGAATAGGGGCAAGTTAAGAAGGATTTGTTCTGTTGGGAACGCGTGACAGTTAAAGAAGGACTTTTTATCGTTGGAAGGGCAGTTTAAAGGAAGGATTTTTTCCGTTGACAGGGGCAGTTAAAGAAGGATTTTTTTCAGTTGGAAAGGGGAGGCAGTTAAAGAAAGGAATTTTCAGTTGAAGGGGCAGTTTTTTAAAGAAGGATTTTTCAGTTTGGGAAGGGGCGCGGCGTTAAAGAAGGATTTTTTCGTTGGAAGGGGCAAGTTTTTTAAAGAAGGATTTTTTTCTGATTGGGGGGGAAGTTAAAGGAAGGATTTTTTCTGTTGGAATGGGCAGTGAAAGAAGATTTTTTCAGTTGGGAAAGGGGAAGTTAAAAGAAGGATTTTTTCAGTTGGGAAGGGGCAGTTTTTTAAAGAAGATTTTTTCAGTTGGAAGGGGCAGTTAAAGGGGAAGGATTTTTCAGTTGGAAACAAGGGGGCAGGTTTTTTAAAGAAGTGATTATCTTAGCTTGTTAAGGACGGGGTTCAGGTTAAAAGAAGGATTTTTTCTGGGTTGGAAGGGGAGTTAAAGAAGGATTTTCTGTTGAAGGGGCAGTTAAAAGAAGGATTTTTTTTGTCTGTTGGAAAGGGGACGGAGCAGCTTCAAAGAAGGATTTTTTATCTGTTGGACTGGGCAGTTTAAAAGGAAGGATATTTACTGTTGGAAGGGGGCAGGTTTAAAGGAAGGATTTTTTTGTTCAGTGGAAGGGGCAGTTAAAGGAAGGGGATTTATTTTCTTGTTAAGAAGGGGCAGTTTTTTAAAGAAGGATTTTTTCTGTTGGAAGGGGCCAGTTGAAAGAAAGAAAGGATTTTTTCCTGTTGGAAGGGGCAGTTTAAAGAAGGGGATTTTTCTGTTGTGCTTTCTGGAACAGTTAAAGAAGGATTTTTTTCTGTTGGAAGAGGCAGTTAAAGAACAGGGGATTTTTGTTGGAAGGGGCAGTTAAATTAAAAGAAGGATTTTTTCAGGTTGGAAGGGGCAGTTTAAAGAAGGATTTTTTCTGTTTGGAAGGGGCAGTTAAAGAAGGATTTTTTCAGTTGAAGGGGGCAGGTTAAAGAAGGATTTTTGCAGTTGGAAAAAGGGGCGTTAAAGAAGGTTTTTTCCTGTTGGAAGGGTCAGGTCAAAGAAGGATTTTTTCTGAAATTGGAAGGGGCAGGTTTTTTTAAAGAAGGATTTTTTCAGTTGGAAGGGGCAGTAAAGGAAGGGATTTGTTTCTGTTGGAAGGGGCAGTTAAAAGGAAGGATTTTTTTCTGGCTGGTTGGAAGGGCGTTAAATCCCTATTTTTCCAGTTGGAAGGGGCAGTTAAAGAAGGATTTTTTCTGTGGAAGGGGCAAGGTTTAAAGAAGGATTTTTTCTGTTAATGGGAAGGGGGACAGTTTAAAGAAGGATTTTTTCTGTTGGAAGGGGCAGAAGGAAGGATTTTTTTCTGTTGGAAGGCGGAAGTTAAAGGAAGGATTTTTTATGTTGAGAAGGGACAGTTAAAGAAAGGATTTTTTCTGTTGGCAAGGGGCAAGTTAAAGAAGGATTTTTTCTTTTTGTTGGAAGGGGCAGTAAAGAAGGATTTTTTCAGGTTGGAAGCGGGCAGTTAAAGAAGGCATTCTTTCTGTCTGGGTAAGGGGCGAAGGTTAAGGAAGGATTTTTTCTTTTTGCTGGAAGGGGACAGTTAAAATAGGAATTTTTTCTGGGTTTGGAAGGAGGCAAGTTAAAGGAAGGATTTTTTCTTTTTGTTGGAAGGGGCAGTTGAAGGATTATGGAATTTTTTGGGCTGTTGGAAGGGGCAGTTTAAAGAAGGGATTTTTCTTTGAAGGGGCATTTTAAGGAAGGATTTTTATTGTTGGAAAGGGGCAGTTAAAGAAGGATTTTTCTGGTTGGAAGGGGCCAAGTTAAAGAAGGATTTTTTCACTGTTGGAAAGGGGCAAGGTTAAAGAAGGATTTTTTTCCAGTTGGAAGGGCAGTTTAAAGGAAGGGGATTTTTATTCAGTTGGAAGGGCAGTTAAAGGAAGGATTTTTTCACAGTCGTTGGAAGGGAGGGGAAGTAAAGAAGGGATTTACATTCTGTTGAAAGGGGCAAGGTTAAAGAAGGATTTTTTCAGTTGAAGGGGCCCAGTTAAAGGAAGGATTTTTGGTATAGTTTGACGGGGCAGTTAAAGAATAAGATTTTTTCATTGGAAGGGGCAGTTAAAGGAAGGGGAATTTTATACCGTTGGAAAGGGCAAGGTTAAAGTTTTAAGGATTTTTTCAGTTTGGAAGGGTGTGGCAGTTAAGGTTAAAGGAGTTTTTCTGTTGGAAGGGGCCTAAGGTTAAAGAAGGATTTTTTCTTGTGGATAGGGGCAGTTAAAGAAAGGATTTTTTCTTTTGGAAGGGGCAGTTAAATAAGAAAAGGATTTTTTTTTTGTTGGGACAAAGGGCAGTTTTTAAGGAAGGATTTTTTCGTTGAAGGGGAAGTTGGAACGGGGCTCGATTTTTTCTGTTAAAGGAAGGGGACAGTTTTAAAGAAGGATTTTTTCTGTTGGAAAGGGGCAGTTAAAGGAAGGTTTGGTTTCATGGGGTTGGAAGGTGGCATTAAAGAAGGATTTTTTCTGTTGGGAAAGGGGCAAGTTAAAGAAGGATTTTTTTCTGTTGGAAGGGAGGGCAGTAAAGAAGGATTTTTTGAGTTGGAAGGGGAGTTAAAGAAGGATTTTTTTCCATTGGAAGGGGCAGTTAAAGGAAGGATTTTTTCAGTTGGAAGGGGCAGTTAAAGGAAGGATTTTTTCTGTTGGAAGGGCAGTTCTTTAAGGAAGGGATGTTTCTTTTTGTTGGAAGGGGCAGGTAAAGAAGGATTTTTCAGGTTGAAGGGGCAGTAAAGGAAGGATTTTTTCTGTTTGAAAGGGGGCAATTTAAAGGAAGGATTTTTTCTTTTGTTGGAAGGGGCAGTTAAAGAAGGATTTTTCAGGTTGGAAGGGAGGGGCAGTTAAAGGAAAGGATTTTTGTTTCAGTTGGAAGGGGCAGTTAAAGGAAGGGGGATTTTCAGTTGGAAGGGCAGTTTTAAAGAACGGATTTTTTCAGTTGGAAGGGGCAGTTGGAAGGGGAAGGATTTTTTCTGTTGGAATGGGCAGTTAAAAAGGCTTTTTTCTGTTGGACGGGGCAGTTTTTTGAAAGAAGGATTTTTTTGTTGTTGGAAGGAGCAGTTAAGAAGGATTTTTCTGGTTGGGGAAGGGGCAGTTTAAAAAGGAATTTTTCTGGTTGGAATTTTTTTGGGCAGTAAAGAAGATTTTTTTCTTCTGGGTTGGAAGGTGTGGCAGTTAAAGAAGGATTTTTTCTGTTGGAAGGGGCAGTTAAAGAAGGATTTTTTCTGTGGAAGGGGCAGTTTTTAAAGAAGGATTTTTTCTTTTGGTTGGAAAGGGGCAGTTAAAGAAGGATTTTTTCAAAGTTGGAATGGGGCAGTTTTTTAAAGAAGGATTTTTTTGCTGTTGGAAGGGGCAGTTAAAGAAGGATTTTCTGTTGGAAAGGGGCAGGCTTAAAGAAGGATTTTTTCTGTTGGAAGGGGCAGTTAAAGGAAGGATTTTTTCCAGTTGTGAAGGAGGCAGTTTTTAAAGAAGGATTTTTTCAGTTTGACAGGGCTGGTTAAAGAAGGATTTTTTCAGTGGAAGGGGCAGTTAAAAGAAGGATTTTTTCAGTGGAAGGGGCAGTTTAAAGAAAGGAATTTTACAGTTGGAATGAAGGGGCAGTTTTTTAAAGAAGGATTTTTTTCACTTGGACCAGGGGGCAGTTAAAGGAAGGGATTTTTTCAGTTGGAAGGGGCAAGTTAAAGAAGATTTTTTCAGTTGGAAGGGGCAGTTAAAGGAAGGGGATTTTTTCTGTTGGAAGGGGCAGTTAAAGAAGGATTTTTTCTGTTGGAAGGGCAGTTAAAGGCAAAGATTTTTCCAAAGTTGGAAGGGGCAGTTTTAAAGAAGGATTTTTTCAGTTGGAAGGCGGCAAGTTAAGGTAAGGGGATGTTTTCTGTTGGGAAGGGTTTAAGTAAAAGGTCTTTTTTTCTGTGGAAGGGCAGTTTTTTAAAGAAGGATTTTTTCTGTTGGATAGGGGCAGTAAAGAAAGGATGTTTTTTCGTTGGCAAGAGGCAGTTACAGGAACAGGGATTTTTTTCTGTTGGATAGGGGCCAGTTAAAGAAGGACTTTTCTGTGGAAGGGGCAGTTAAAGAAGGACTTCTTCTGTTTATGGACAGGGTCAGGTTAAGAAGGGCTTTTTCTGTTGGAAGGGGCAAATTAAAGAAGGGAACTTTTTTCTGTTGAAGGGGCAGTTTAAAGAAGGGGACATTTTTTCTTTGAAGGGCAGTTAAAGAAGGCAATTTTTTTCTTTGGAAGGGGCAGTTGTTAAAGGGAAGATTTGTTCTGTTGGAAGGGGCAGTTAAACAAGAAGGATTTTTTTTTCTGTTGGAAGAGGTTTCAGGTTAAAGGGGAAGGATTTCTTACTTTGTTTGGAAAGGGGCAGTTAAAGAAGGAATTTTTTTGTTGGAATGGGGAAGTTAAAGAAAGGCAGGACGTTTTTTCTGATTGGAAGGGGCAAGTTAAAAGAAGGACTTTTCTGTGGAAGGGCCAGTTTTTTAAAGAAGGATTTTTTCGTTGGCGGGCGTTAAAAGGGAAGGGTATTTTTTATGTTGTGAGGGGCCAAGTTTTAAAGAAGGATTTTTTTACTGTTGGAAGGGGGCAGGTTAAAGACGGTTTAACTTTGTTCTGTTGGAAGGGGCAGGTAAAGAAGACTTTTTCTGTTGGAAGGGGCGTTAAAGAAGGATTTTTTCTGGTTGGAAGGGGCAGGCTTAAAGAACAGGATTTTTTCTGTTGGAAGGGGCAGTTTTTTAAAGAAGGATTTGTTCTGTTGGACGGGGCAGTTAAAGGAAGGATTTTTTCTGTGGAGGAGGGACAGTTAAAAGAAGGAGGATTTTTTTTCTGTTGGAAGGGAGCAGTTTAAAGAAGGATTTTTTCTGTTGGAAGGGGCAGTTAAAGGGGAAGGATTTTTTCTGTTGGAGGAGGCAGTTAAAGAAGGATTTTTTTGTTTCTGTTGGGGGGAGGGTTACAGTTTAAAGAAGGAAGTTTTTTTTTTTTTCTGTTGGAGGGGACAGTTAAAGAAGGGGAGGATTTTTTCGTGGAAAGGGCAGTTAAAGAAGGACTTTTTTCTGTTGGAAATGGGGTGGGCGGAACAGTTAAAGAAGGATTTTTTTTCTGTTGGAGGGGAAAGTTTAAAGGAAGGATTTTTTCTGTTGGAAGGGGACCAGTTAAAGAAGGATTTTTCTGGTTTTTGGAAATGGGGACAGTTTAAAAGGAAGGGGATTTTTTCTGTTGGAAGGGAGCAGTTAAAGAAAGGAATTTTTTGTTTCTGTAGGAAGGGGGCAGTTAAGGAAGGGGATTTTTTCAGTTGGAAGGGGCAGTTAAAGAAGGATTTTTCTTTTTTGGTGGGAAGGGGCAGTTAAAGAAGGATTTTTTTTTCATTTGGACAAGGGGCAGTTAAAGACGGATTTTTTCTGTTGGAAAGGGGCAAGTTAAAGAAGGGTTTTTTATTCGTTGGAAGGGGCCAGTTAAAGAAGGAGTTTGTTCTCGTTGGAGGGACGGTTAAACAAGAAAGGATTTTTTCTTTTTTGTTGGCACTAGGGGCAGTTTAAAGGAATGGGAATTTTATTCTCGTTGGAGGGGAAGTTAAATGAAGGATTTTTTCTGGTTGGAGGGGACATTTTTTGTTAAAGAAAGGATTTTTTTCTGTTGGAAGGGGCACAGTTAAAGGGAAGCGAGTTTCTGTTGGAAGGGGGAACAGGTAAAGAAGGATTTTTTCTGTTGGACAAGGGAGGCAGTTGAAGAAGGGAATTTTTTCTGTTGGCAAGGGGCAAGTTAAGGAAGGGGATTTTTTTCAATGAAGGGGCAGTTAAAAGAAGGATTTTTTCTTTTTGTTTGGAAGGGGCAGTTAAAGAAGGATTTTTTCAGTTGGAAGGGGCAGTTAAAGAAGGGTTTTTTGTGGAGGGGACAGTTTTTAAAGAAGTTAGTTTTTTCTGTTGGAAGGGACAGTTAAAGATAGGATTTTTTTTTTTCGTTGGAGGGGACAGTTAAAGGAACGGGATTTTTTCTGTTGGAAGGGGCAGTTTTAAAAAGAAGGATTGTTTAAATGTTGGAAGGGGACAGGTAAAGAAGGATTTTTTTCTGTTGGAAGGGGCAGTTCAAGGAAGATTTTTCTGTTGGAACAGTTGGCAAAGTTAAAGGAAGATTTTTTTCTTTTGTTGGAGGGCAGTTAAAAGAAAGATTTTTTTTTTCATTTGGAACAGGGGCAGTTAAAGGACGGATTTTTTTCTGTTGGAAGGGGAGTTGCCGAAACAGGTTGAAAGGAAGGATTTTTTTCCGGTTGGAAGGGGGTTAGGTCTAAAGGGGAGAAGGATTTTTTTCCAGGTTTGGAAGGGTCAGTAAAAGCCGGATTTTGTCAGTTTTTTGGTAAGGGGCAGTTTAAAAGGAAGGGGATTTTTTCTGTTGGAAGGCGGCAGTTAAAGAAGGATTTTTTCCAGTGGATTAATGGGCAAGGGGTTAAAGAAGGATTTTTTCGTTGGAAGGGCAGTTAAAGGAAGGATTTTTTCCTGTTAGGAAGGGGCAGTTAAGGAAAGGATTTTTTCTGGGTTGGAAGGGGCAGTTAAAGAAGGATTTTTTCTTGTTGGAAGGGGCAGTTTTTTAAAGAAGGATTTTTCTGTTGGAAGGGCAGTTAAAGAAGGATTTTTTCTGTTGGAAGGGGCAGTTTTTAAAGAAGGATTTTTTTCTGTTGGAGGGGACAGTTAAGAGGATTTTTTTTTTCAGTTGGAAGAGTTCAGGTTAAAGGGAAGGATTTTTTCTGTTGGAAGGGCAGTTAAAGAAGGATTTTTTCCAGTGGAAGGGGAGTTAAAGGAAGGATGTTTCCAAGGGTTGGAAGGGACAGATTTAAAGAAGGATTTTCCAGGTGGAAGGGGCAGTTTTTTAAAGACGGATTTTTCCAGTTGGAAGGGGCAGTAAAGAAGGGTTTTTTCCAGTTGGAAAGGGAACAGGTTAAAGAAGGATTTTTGTTTCCTGTTTGGGAAGGGGAGAGAGGAGCAGTTAAAGAAGGATTTTTTTCTGGTTTGGGGGGGGAAGGGGCAGTTAAAGAAGGACTTTTTCCAGTTTTTTTGGAAGGGGCAGTTAAAGGAAAGATTATTTACAGTTGAGGAAGGGGCCGGTAGAAGAAGGATTTTTCCAAAGTGGAACAGGAGCAGTTTTTTAAAGAAGGATTTTTCCAATGGGAAGGAGCAGTTAACGAAGGATTACAAATTTTTTCCAGTTGTGGGACAGGAGCGTTAAAGGGAAGGATGTTTCCAATTGGAAGGAGCAGTTAAAGAAGGATTTTTCCAGTTGGAAGGGGAGCAGTTGTAAAGAAGGATTTTTTCCAGTTGGAAGGGAGCAGTTAAAGAAGGATTATTCCTAGTTGGAAGGAGGAGCAGTTTTTAAAAGATAGTGATTTTCTCAGTTGGGAAGGGGCAGTTAAAGAAGGATTTTTATTTTTCCAGTTGGAAGGGGAGCAGTTAAATAAGGAATTTTCCAGTTTTTTGGAAGGGACCAGTTAAAGGAATAGGGATTTTTCCAGCTTGGAAAGGGGCAAGGTTAAAGAAGGAATTTTTTCCTTTCCAGTTGGAAGGGGGCGAGGTTAAAGAAGGATTTTTTCCAGGTTGGAACCAACAGGAACAGGTTAAAGAAAGGGATTTTTGTGTTTCACAGTTGGAGAAGGGCAACGCAAGTTAAAGGAAGGGGATTTTCCCAGTTGGAAAGGGGCAGTTAAAGGAACAGGATTTTTTCCAGTTGGAAGGGGACAGTTTGAAAGAAGGATTTTTCCAGTTGGAACAGGGGCAGTTACAAGAAGGATTTTTCCAGTTGGAAAGGAAGGCAGTTTTTAACGAAGGAATTTCTTCCAGGTGGAAGGGGCAGGTGAAGAAGGATTTTTCCAGTTGGGAAAGGAGCAGAAGTATTTTTAAAGAAGGATTTTCCCAAGCTTGGAACAGGAAGCAGTTAAGAAGGATTTTCCAGTTGGAAAAGGCTCGGCAAGGGTTTTTATAAGAAGGATTTTTCCAGTTTGGAAGGGGCGCAGTAAGTTAAAGAAAAGATTTTTCCAAGTTTGAAGGAGGCAGTTTTTAAGAAGGAATTTTTCCAAGTTGGAAGGGGCAGTTAACTAAAGAAGGAATTTTTTCCAAAGTATGGAAGGGCAGGTAAAGGAAGGATTTTTTCCAGTTGGAAGGGAGCCAGTTAAAGAAGGATTTTTTCCCGTGGAACAGGCGGCACAGTAAAGAAGGATTTTTCCAAGGTTGGAAGGAGCAAAGTTAAAGGAAGATTTTCCTTCCAGTTGGAAAGGAAGCATGTAAAGAAGGATTTTTCCCGTGGAAAACGAAGGAGCAGTTTTTAAAGAAGGATTTTTCCAGTTGGAAGGAGCAGTTAAAAGGAAGATTTTTCCAGATTGGAAAGGGGCAGGTTAAAGAAGGATTTTTCCAGTTTGGAAGGGACAGCTAAGGGAAGCAAGGGATTTTTCCAAGTGGAAGGGGCAGTTTTTAAAGAAGGTACCTACTTCTGTTGGGAAGGAAGGCCAAGCTATAAAGAAGGATTTTTCAGTTGGAAGGAGCAGTTTAAAGAAGGATTTTCCAAGGCTTGGAAGGGACAGTTTTCCAAGAAGTTATTTTCCAGGTTGGAAGGGAGCATAAAGATTGAAATTTTTCCCAGTTGGAAGGAGCAGGTTTTTAAAGAAGGATTTTTCCAGAGTGGAAGGGACCAGTTAAAGGAAGGGGAGGATTTTTCCAGTTTGGAAAGGGGCAAGTTTAAAGAAGGATTTTTTTCCCGTGGAAGGGGACAGAATTTAAGGAAGGGGATTATTTTCCAGTTGGAAAGGAACGGCAGTTTTTAAAGAGGAGTTTTCCCAGTTGGAAGGGGCGTTAAAGGAAGGATTTTCCGGAGTTGGAAGGCGACAGTTAAAGGAAGGATTTTTCCTGTTGGAAGGAAGGCAGTTTTTTAAAGAAGGATTTTTTTCCTGTTGGGAAGGGGCAGTTTAAAGGAAGGGATTTTTCCAGTTGGAAGGGGCAGTTAAAGAAGGATTTTTCCAAGGTTGGGAAGGGGCAGTTTTAAGAAGGATTTGTCCAGTTGGAAGGGGAGCAGTTAAAGAAGGATTTTTCCAATTGGAAAGGAGCAGTTAAAGAATGGATTTTTCCAGGGTTGAAGGAGCAGTTTTAAAGAAGGAGGGATTTTTCCAATTGGAAGGGAGCAGTTAAAGAAGGATTTTTTCCAGTTGGAAAGGAAGGCAGGGGCAAAGAAGGATTTTTCCAAGTTGGAAAGGAGCCCAGTTGAAGAATAAGGATTTTTCCAGTTGGAAGGGGAGCAGTTTAAAAGAAGGAATTTTTCCAGGTTGGAAAGGGCAGTTTTTTAAGAAGGATTTTTCCCAGTTGGAAGGAAGCAGGTTAAACTAAGGATTTTTCCAGGTTGGAAGGGACAGTTTAAAGAAGGATTGTTCCCCAGTTGGGAATAAGGAGGCAGTTAAAGGAAGGATTTTTCCGTTTTTTTGGGAAGGGGCCAGTTAAAGGAAGGATTTTTCAGTTGAATGGGGACAGTTAAAGAAGGATTTTTTCCAAGTTGAAGGGAGCAGGTTTTTAAAGAAGGATTTTCCAGTTGGAAGGGGCAGTTAAAGAAAGAAGGGCTTGTTCCAGTTGGGAAGGGACAGGTTTAAAGAAGGATTTTTCCAGTTTGGAAGGGGTAATTAAAAGGAAGGATTTTTTTATTTTCCAGTTGGAAGGGGAGCCAGTTAAAGAAGGATTTTTCCAGTTGGGAAGGGGCAGTGGGAGAAGTTTTTCCAGTTTGGAAAGGAAGGCGAGTTTTTTAAAGAAGGATTTTCCCCAGTTGGAAATGGACAGTTAAGAAGGATTTTCCAGTTGGAAGGGCAGTTAAAGAAGGGATTTTTCCAGTTGGAAGGGACAGGTTAAAGAAAGATTTTTCCAAGTTGGAAAAGGAGCAGGCTAAAGAAGGATTTTTCCAGTTGGAAGGGGCAGTTAAGAAGGATTTTTCCAGTTGGAAAGGGGCAAGTTAAAGAAGGATTTTCCAGTGGAAGGAGCAGTTAAAAGGAAGGAATTTTTCCAGGTATGGAAGGAGCAGTTTAAAGAAGGATTTTTCCAGTTGGAAGGAGGGCAGTTAAAGAAGGATTTTGTTCCAAGTTGGAAGGAGACAGGTTAAAGAAGGATTTTTCCCGTTGGAAAGGAGCAGTTAAAGAAAGGATTTTTGTCCAGTTGGGAAGGGAGCAGTTAAAGACGGATTTTCCAGTTGGAAGGGGCAGTTTTTAAAGAAGGATTTTCCAAAGTTGGGAAAGGGAAAGTTTTAAAAGAGGATTTTTCAGTTGGAAAGGGGCAGGTTAAAAGAAGGATTTTTGTGTCCGTGGAAGGAGCAGTTAAGGAAGGGGATGTTTTCCAGTTTGGAAAGGAGGCAGGTTTTTAAAACCGAAGGTATTTTTTTAAGTTGGAAAGGGGCAGTTAAAGAAGGATTTTTTTCCAGTTGGAAAGGAAGGCAGTTTTTAAGAAGGATTTTTCCAGTTGGAAGGGGCATTTAAAGAAGGATTTTCCAGTTGGAAAAGGAAGGCAGTTTTTAAAGAAGGGATTTTTCCAGTTTGGAAGGGGAGCAGTTAAAAGAAAGGATTTTTTCCCGTTGGAAGAGCAGTTAAAGGAAGGATTTTCCAGTTGGAAGGAGCAGTTAAAGAAGGAGATTTTTTTAAGTTTGAAGGGACCAGTTAAAGGAAGGATTTTTTCAGTTGGAAGGGAAAAGAGGCCAGTTAAAGAAGGATTTTTTCCGTTGGAAGGGGCAGTTAATAGGAAAGGGATTTTTCAGTTTGGAAAGGGGCAAGGTAGGAAGGATTTTTTCCTGTTGGAATTGGCAAGGTTAAAAAGGATTTTTTCTGTTGGAAGGGGCATTTAAAGAAGGGATTTTTTTTGTGGAAGGGGCCCAGTTAAAGGAAGGGAATTTTTTCTGTTGGAAGGGGCAGTTAAAAAGGAATTTTTCTGGTTGACGGGGCGACAGTTTTAAAGAAGGATTTTTTCCTGTTGGAAGGGGCAGTTAAAGAAGATTTTTCTGTTGAAGGGGCAGTTTAAACGAAGGATTTTTTCTGTTGGATTTAGGGGCAAGGGTTAAAGAAGGAGTTTTTTCTGTTGGGAAGGGGAGGAGGCAGTTTAAAGAAGGATTTTTTCCAGTTGGAAGGGGCAGTCAGTTAAAGAAGGATTTTTCCAGTTGGAAGGGTTGGCGAAGGTTAAAGAAGGATTTTTTCATTTGGAAGGGGCAGTTAAAGAAGGATTTTTTCAAGTTGGAAGGGGCAGTTTTAAGAAGGATTTTTTCAGTGGAAGGGGGCAGATTAAAGGAAGGGGATTTTTTCAGGTTGGAAAGGGGGCAAGGTTAAAGAAGGATTTTTTCAAGTTGGAAGGGGCAGTTAAAAAGAAGGATTTTTACCAGTTGGAAGGGCAGTTAAAGAAGGATTTTTTCCTGTTGGAAGGGGCAGTTAAAGGAAGGATTTTTTCTGTGGAAGGGGCAGTTAAAGGCAAGGTTAAAGAAGGATTTTTTCCGAATTGGTTGGAAGGGGCAGTTAAAGAAGGATTTTTTCAGTTGGAAAGGAAGCAGTTTTTAAAGAAGGATTTTTTCCAGTTGGAAAGGGGGTAAAGAAGGCTTTTTTTCTGTTGGGAAAGGGGCAGTTAAAGAGGATTTTTTCTGTTGGACGAAAGGGGCAAGGTAAAGAAGGATTTTTTCCTGTGGAAGGGGCAGTTAAAGAAGGATTTTTTCAGGTTGGAAGGGGCAGTTGAAAAGAAGGATTTTTCAGTTGGAAGGGCAGTTAAAGAAGGATTTTTTCTGTTGGGAAGGGGCAGTTAAAGAGAAGGATTTTTTCAGTTGGAGGGGCAGTTAAATAAGGATTTTTCAGTTGGAAGGGGCAGTTAAAGAAGGAATTTTTTCGTTGACAGGCACTGGCAGTTTAAAGAAGGAATTTTTTCAGTTGGAAGTGGCAGTTAAAGAAGGATTTTTTCTGTTGGAAGGGGCAGTTAAAGAAGGAATTTTTTCTGTTGGAAGGCCGGCAGTTACAGAAGGATTTTTTTCTTGTTGGAAGGGGGCAGTTAAGAAGGATTTTTTTTTTCATTTGGAAGGGGGCAGTTAAAGGACGGATTTTTTCTGTTGGAAGGGGAAAGTTAAAGAAGGATTTTTTCTGTTGGAAGGGGGTAGTTAAAGAATGATTTTTTCCAGTTGATAGGGGCAGTTAAAAGACGGAATTTTTTCAGTTGGAAGGAGGCAGTTAAAGAAGGATTTTTTCTGTTGGAAAGGGGGCAGTTAAAAGAAGGATTTTTCCAGTTGGAAGAGGCCAGTTAAAGAAGATTTTTTCTGTTGGACGGAGGCAGTTAAAGAGGATTTTTTCTGTTGGAAGGGGCAGTTAAAGAAGGATTTTTTCTGTGGGAGAGGGGAAGTTCAAGAAGGATTTTTTCTGTTGGAAGGGGCAGTTAAAAGAAGGATTTTTTCTGTTGTGAGAGGGGCAGTTAAAGAAAGATTTTTCCAGTTGGAAAGGGGCCAGTTAAAGAAGGGATTTTTTCTGTTGGAAGGGGCAGTTAAGAGAAGGATTTTTTCTGTGGACGGGGCAGAAAGAAAGATTTTCCAGTTGGAAGGGGCAGTTAAAGAAGGATTTTTTTCTGTTGGAAGGGGCAGTTAAAGAAAGGATTGTTTCTGTTGGAAGGGGCAGTTAGAAGAAGGATTTTTCTGATGGAAGGGCAGTTAAAGAAAGATTTTTTCTGTTGGAAGGGAGCAGTTACAAGAAAGATTTTTTCCAGTTGGAAAAGGGGCAGTTAAAGAAGGATTTTAAGTTGAAAGGGCAGTTAAAAAAGGATTTTTTTCTGTGGAAGGGGCAGTTAAAGAAGGATTTGTTCCAGTTGGAAGGGGCAGTTAAAGAAGGATTTTTCCAGTTGGGAAGGCAGTTTAAAGAAGGATTTTCCAGTTGGAAGGGACAGTTAAGAAGGATTTTCCCAGTTGGAAGGGCAGTTAAAGAGGATTCTTTTTCATTGGCAGGGGCAGTTAAGAAGGATTTTATCTGTGGGAAAGGGGCAGTGAAAGAAGGATTTTTTCTAGTTGGAAGGGCACAGTTAAAGACGGATTATTTCACGTTGGAAGGGGCAGTTTAAAGAAGGATTTTTTCAGTGGAAGAGGGCAGTTAAAGAAGATTTTTTTTCATTGGGAGGGGCAGTTAAAGACGGATCTTCTGTTGGAAGTGGCCAGTTAAAGAAGGATATTTCTGTTGGAAGGGGCAGTTAAAGAAGGATTGTGTTATCTGTTGGAAGGGGCAGTTAAAGAAGGATATTTCGTTGAAGGGGCAGTTAAAGAAGGATTTTTTCTGTTGGAAGGGGCAGTTAGAAGAAGGAATTTTTTTCTGTTGGAAAGCGGCAGTTAAAGAAGGAAATATTTTCTGTTGGCAAGAGGGAGTTAAAGAAGGATTTTTTTTTTTTTTCATTGGACAGGCGGCAGTTAAAGAAGGATTTTTCTGTTGGACGGGGCAGTTAAAAGAAGGATATTTGTCTGTTTGGAGAGGGACGTTTATTATTGTTTTTTTAGTCAGCTCGTAGTTTTTATATAGTTTAGTTTCTTTGTTAGTTCTTCTTCTTTTTCTTCTTAGTTAAAGAATGATTTTTCCCAGTATGGCAGGGGCAGTTAAGAAGATTTTTCCCGTGGGAAGGGGCAGTAAAGAAGGATTTTTTTTTCATTTGGATTAGGGGCGGTTAAAGAAGATTTTTTTCTGTTGGACAGGGGCCAGTTAAGAAGGAGATTTTCCAGGGAAGGGGAGGTGTAAAGAAGGATTTTTTTGTCATATTGGAAAGGGGGGCTTAAAGAAGGATTTTTGTGTGTGGGAAAGGGCAGTTAAAGAAGGATTTCAGTTGGAAAGAGCAGTTAAAGAAGATTTTTCCAGTTGAGAAGGGGCAGTAAAAGAAGGATTTTTTCTGTTGGAAGGCGGGCAGTTAAAGAAGGATTTTTCCGTTGCAAGGGACGGCAGTTAAAGAAGATTTTTCCAGTGGAAGGGACAGAGAAGAAGGATTTTTCCAGTTGAGAGGGGCACCAGTTAGAGAAGGATTTTCCAGTTGGGAAGGGGCAGTTAAAAGAAGGCACTTTTTCCAGTGGAAGGGATTTCAGTTAAAGAAGGATTTTTCCTGTTGGTAACGGGCGCAGTTAAATGAAGGATTTTTTCTTGTTGGAAGGGGCAGTTAAAGAAGGTTTTTACCAGTTGGAAGGCGGAGTTACGAAGAGGATTTTTCCAGTTGGAAGGGCAGTTAAAGAAGGATTTTTCAGTGGAAGGAGCAGTTAAGAAGATTTTTCCAATGGAAGGACGCAGGTAAATGAAGGATTTTTCCAGTTGGTAAGGAGCAGTTAAAGAAGGATCATTTTCCAATTGAAGGAGCACAGTTCAAGAAGGATTTTTTCCAGTTGGAAGGAGGCAGGTAAAAAAGGATGATTTTTTCCAGTTGGATAGAGCAGTTAAAAGAAGGATTGTTTCCAGTTGGGAAGGAGCAGTTAAAGAAGGATTTTTCCAGTTGGAAGGGGCAGTTAAAGAAGGATTTTTCCAGTTGGAAGGAGCAGTTAAAGAAGGATTTTTCCAGTTGGAAGGGGCAGTTAAAGAAGGATTTTTCCAGTTGGAAGGGGCAGTTAAAGAAGGATTTTTCCAGTTGGAAGGGGCAGTTAAAGAAGGATTTTTCCAGTGGACTGGACAGTTAAAGAAGGATCTTTTCAGTTGGAAGGAGAGTTTCAAAGAAGGATTTTTACAGTTGTAAGGGGCAGTTAAAGAAGATTTTTCCAGTTGAAGGGACAGTTAAAGAGAGGATTTTCCAGTTGAGAAGGGGCAGTTTAAAGAAGGATTGTTCCAGTTGGAAGGAGCAGTTAAAGAAGGATTTTCCAGTTGGGAAGGGGCAGCGCTGAGAAGATTTTTCCAGTTGGAAAGAGCTAGTTAAAGAAGGATTTTCCCAGTTGGAAGGAGCAGTTAAAGAAGGATTGATTTTCCAGTTGGAAGGGGCAGTTAAAGAGGGATATTTCCGCAGTGGAAGGGGCAGTTAAAGAAAGATTTTTCCACGTTGGAGGAGCAGTTAAAGAAGGATTTTTCCAGTTGGAAGGGCAGTAAAGAAGTGATTTTTCCAGGTTGGAAGGGGCAGTTTTAAAGAAGATTTTCCAGTTGAAGGGGCAGTTAAAGAAGGATTTTTCCAGTTGGAAGGAGCAGTTAAAGAAGGATTTTTCCAGTTGGAAGGAGCAGTTAAAGAAGGATTTTTCCAGTTGGAAGGAGCAGTTAAAGAAGGATTTTTCCAGTTGGAAGGAGCAGTTAAAGAAGGATTTTTCCAGTTGGAAGGGGCAGTTAAAGAAGGATTTTTCCAGTTGGAAGGGACAGTTAAAGAAGGAGTTTTCAGTTGGAAGGGCAGTTATAGGAAGGATTTTTCCAGTGGAAGGAAGCAGTGTTAAAGAAGATTTTTCCAGTGGGAAGGAGCAGTTAAAGAAGGGATTTTTCCAGTTGGAAGGGGCAGTTAAAAGAAGGATTTTCAGTTGAAGGAGCAGTTAAAAGAAGATTTTTCCAGTGGAAGGGGCAGTAAAGAAGGATTTTTTTCCAGGGGAAGGGAGCAGTTAAAGAAGGATTTTTCCAGTTGGAAGGAGCAGTTAAAGAAGGATTTTTCCAGTTGGAAGGAGCAGTTAAAGAAGGATTTTTCCAGTTGGAAGGAGCAGTTAAAGAAGGATTTTTTTCTCCGTGGAAGGGGCAGTACAAGAATCACGAACGAAGGATTTTTTCAGATTGGTAATAGTTGTGGGCATGTTAAATTAAAAGGAAAGTGATTTTGGTTTTTTCCTGTTGGAAGTGGTGCAGTTTAAAGAAAGGATTTTTTTCCATGTTAGGAAGGAGGCAGTTAAAGGAAGGATTTTTTCCTGTTTGGAAGGTTCATGGTGCAGTTAAAAAGGTTAATTTTTTCTGGTTGGAAGGGGCAGTTTTCGAAGGATTTTTTTTGGTTGGAAGGGGCAAGTTAAAGCAAGGATTTTTTTCATGTTGGAAGGGGTGTTAAAGTTAAAAAGGAATTTTTTCTGTTGGAAGGGGCAGTTTAAAGAAGGATTTTTTTCTGTTGGAAGGGGCAGTTTAAAGGAAGGATTTTTTGTCCTGTTGGAATAGGGTCAGTTAAAAACGGAAGGATTTTTTCTGGGGTTGGAAGGGGCAGTTAAAGAAGGATTTTTTTCTTTTTGGAAGGGGCAGTTAAAGAAGGATTTTTTCTGTTGGAAGGGGCAGTTAAAAGGAAGGATTTTTTCAGTGGAAGGTTAGGCAAAGTTAAAGGGGATAGGATTTTTTTTCATTTGGAAGGGGCGTTAAAGGAAAGGATTTTTTTTCTGTTGGAAAGGGGGGCAGTTAAAGAACGGATTTTTTCTGTTGGAAGGGGTCAGTTAAAGAAGGATTTTTTTTCTTGTTGGCAAGGGGCAGTTAAAGAACGATTGTTTTTCTGTTGGGAAGGGGCAGAAGTTTAAAGAAGGATTTTTTGTTTTTCAGTTGGAAGGGGCAGTTTAAAGAAGGATTTTTTCAGTTGGAAGGGGCAGTTAAAGAAGGATTTTTTCAGTTTGGAACTCAGGGGCAGTTAAAGGAAGGAGGATTTTTTTCTGTTTGGAAGGGGCGAGTTAACAGAAGGATTTTTTACAGTTGGAAATGGGACAGTTAAAGAAGGGATTTTTGTCAGTTGGAAAGGTGGCAGTTTAAAGAAGGCGATTTTTTGTTTTAGTGGAGGGGCAGTTGGTAAAGGAAGGATTTTTTCTGTTTGGAAGGGGCAGTTAAAGGCAAGGATTTTTTGTTCTGTTGGAACGGGGCAGTTAAAGAAGGTGATTTTTTCAGTTGGAAGGGGCAGTTAAAGAAGGATTTTTTGTTTTCATTTGGAAAGGGGCAGTTAACGGAAGGATTTTTTTCTGGTTGGAAGGGGCAGTTAAAGAAGGATTTTTTTCAGTTGGAAGGGGCAGTTAAAGAAGGATTTTTTTCAGTTTTTTGGAAGGGGTAGGTTAAAGGAGGATTTTTTCAGTTGGAAAGGGGCAAGTTAAAGACGGATTTTTTCAGTTCTGGAAGGGGGCCAAGTTAAAGAAGGATTTTTTTCTGTTGGCAAGGGGCAGTTAAAGAAGGAATTTTTTTTCTGTTTGGAAAGGGGCAGTTAAGAAAGGATTTTTTCCTGTTGGAAGGGTGGGGCCAGTTAAAAAAGAAGGAAATTTTTTTCAGTTGGAAGGGGCAGTTAAATCGGAATAGGAGTTTTTCTGTTGGAAGGGTTAAGGTTAAAAAGGGGATTTTTTTCGTTGGAAGGGGCAAGTTAAAGAAGGAATTTTTTTCTTTTGGTTGAAGGGGTCACAAGTTAAAGGAAGGAGATTTTTCATGTTGGAAGGGGCAGTTAAACAGAAGGAATTTTTTTCTGGTTGAAAGGGGCTGAAGTTAAAGAAAAGGACTTTTTTATTCTGTTGGAAGGGGACAGTTAAAGAAGGACTTTTTTTCTGTTGGAAGGGGCAGTTTAAAGAAGGAACTTTTTCTGGTTGGAAGGGGCAATATTAAAGAAGGACTTTTTTCCGTTGAGATTGGAAGGGGCAGTTAAAGAAAGGATTTTTTGTCCTGGTTGGAACAGGGGCAGTTAAAGAAGGATTTTTGTTCTGTTGGAAGGGGCCAGGTTAAAGGAAGGATTTTTTTTTCTGTTGGAAGGGGTCAGTTAAAAAGGAAGGATTTTTTCTGTTGGGAAGGGGTCAGTTAAAGAAGGATTTTTTCTGTTTGGCAAGGGGCAGTTTAAAGAAAGGATTTTTTCTGTTGGAAAGGGGCTTAAAAGTTAAAGGAAGGATTTTTTCTGTTGGAACAGGTGGAATACAGTTAAAGAAGGGACTTTTTCTGTTGGAATAACGGGGCAGTTAAAGAAAGGATTTTTCTTTTTGGGAGGGGCTCAGTTAAAGGAAAGGATTTTTTCTGTGGGGGGGCAGTTAAAGAAGGACTTTTTGTTGTTGGTTTTAAGGGGTGGCAAGTTAAAGGCAAGGACTTTTGTGGGGTTGGGGAAGGGTGCGGTTTAAAGAAAAGAAGGACGTTTTTCTGTTGGAAAGGGGCAAAGTTAAAGAAGGATTTTTTCTTTTTCTGTTGCGAAGGGGCAGTTAAAAGAATGGATTTTTTTCTTCTGTTGGAACGGGGCAGTTAAAGAAGGATTTTTCTTTTGCTTTGGAAGGTAGTTCAAGTTAAAGAATGGACTTTTTTCTGTTGGAAGGGGCAGTTTAAAGAATAGGTATTTTTTTATTATTCTGGTTTGGGGGGAAGGGTCAGTTAAAGAAGGATTTTTTCTGTTGGAAAGGGGGTGGCAGTTAAAGAAGGACTTTTTCCGTTGGTTGGGTCAGGGCAGTTAAAGAAAGGATTTTTGTTTTTCTGTTGTGAAGGGGCAGTTAAAGAAGGATTTTTTCTTTTTGTTTGGAGGGGCAGTTAAGAAGGATTTTTTTTTGTTTAAAGGGGCAGTTAAATGAAGGACTTTTTCTGTTGGAAGGGGCATTTAAAGAGGACTTTCTGTTGAAAGGGCGTTAAAGGAAGTTTTTGTTTTTTCTGTTTTGGAAGGGCAGGGGTTAAGAAGTATTTTTTCTGTTGGAAGGGGCATTTAAAGAAGGACTTTTTCTGTTGGAAAGGGGGGGCCAGTTAAAGAAGGACTTTTTCTGTTGGAAGGGGCAGTTAAAGAAGGATTTTTTGTTTCTTTGGTTGGAAGGGTCCAGTTAAAGAAGGATTTTTTCTGTTGGAAGGGCAGTTTAAAGAAGGAATGGATTTTTTTCTGTTTGGAAGGGAGGGTTCAGTTAAAAGAAGGATTTTTTTCTGGTTGGTAAGGGGAGGGGCAGTTAAAGAAGGATTTTTTCTGTTGGAAGGGGTGGTAGTTTTAAAGAAGGATTTTTTCTGTTGGAAGGGTCAGTTAAAGAACGGATTTTTTCTGTATTGTAGGGGCAGTTAAAAGAAGGATTTTTTCTGTTGGAGGGGCAGTTTAAAGAAGGAGTTTTTTCTTTTGGTTGGAAGGGCAGTTAAAGGAAGGACTTTTTCTGTTTGGAAGGGTCAGTTAAAGAATGGATTTTTTTCTGTTGGAGGGCAGTTAAAGGGAAGGATTTTTTCTGTTGGAGGGGCAGTTAAAGAAGGATTTTTTGTGGGGGGGGGGGGGGGGGTTGGAAGGGGCAGTTTAAAGAAGGACTTTTTCTGTTGGTGAAGGGGTCAGTTTGAAATAAGGATTTTTTTCTGTTGGAAGGGGTCAGTTAAGAAGGACTTTTTCTGATGGAAGGGGCAGTTTTAAAGAAGGAGCTTTTTCTGTTGGAAGGGGCAGTTTAAAGAGGATTTTTTTCTGTTGGAAGGGGTGGCAGTTAAAAAAGGATTTTTTTTCTGTTGAAAGGGGCCAGTTAAAGAAGGACTTTTTCTGTTGGAAGGGGTGGGCAGTTAAAGAAGGACTTTTTCTGTTGGAAAGGGGGCAGTTAAAAAGAATGGACTTTTTCTGTTGGAAGGGCAGGGGTTAAAGTAAAGGAACTTTTTTGACTTTTCTGTTGGAAGGGGCAGTTAAATAAGAAGGATTTTTTCTGTTGGGAAAGGGGCGAGTTAAAGAAGGATTTTTTTCTGTTGGAGGGGGCAGTTAAAGAATATTTTTTTCTGTTTGGAAGGGGAGGGGCAGTTAAATGAATGGATTTTTTTCTGTTGGAAGGGTATACAGGTTAAAAGAAGGTCTTTTTTTCTGTTGGAAGAGATCAGTTTAAAGAAGGATTTTTTCTGTTGGCAAGGGGCAGTTAAAGAAGGATTTTTTCTTGTTGGAGGGGCGAGTTAAAGAAGGATTTTTTGTTTTCTGTTGGAGGGTACAGTTTTAAAGAAGGATTTTTTTCTGTTGGAGGGGTGACAGTTAAATGAAGGATTTTTTCTTTTGTTGAAGGGGCAGTTGTAAAGAAGGATTTTTGTTTCTGTTGGAGGGGACAGTTTAAAGAAGGATTTTGTTTTCACTGGTTTGGAGGGGACAGTTAAAGAAGGATTTTTTCTGTTGGAAGGGGTCTAGTTTAAAGAAGGATTTTTTCTGTTGGAGGGGACCAAGTTAAAGAAGGCTTTTTTTCTGTTGGAGGGGACAGTTTAAAGAAGGATTTTTGATTTTTTCTGTAGGAAGGGGCAGTTAAAGAAGGTATTTTTTTCCTGTTGGAAGGGGCAGGTTAAAAGAAGGATTTTTTTCTCGGTTGGAAAGGGGCAGTTAAAGAAGGGATTTTTTTTTTCATTTGGGAAGGGGCAGTTAAAGAAAACGGATTTTTTCTGTTGGAATGGGCAGTTGAAAGAAGGATTTTTTTCAGTTGGAAAGGGGCAGTTAAAAGACGGATTTTTTTTTCTGTTTTGGAGGGGTGGACAGTTAAAGAAGGATTTTTTGTTTTCTGTTCTGAAGGGGCAGTTTTAAAGAATTGATTTTTTTTTTCTGTTGGAGGGGACAGTTAAAGAAGATTTTTTGTCTGGTTTGGCGGGTTGGACAGTTAAAGAAGGATTTTTTCTGTTTGGAAGGGAAGGGGCAGTTTAAAAAGGAGGATTTTTTCAGTTGGAAGGGGACAGTTAAAGCAGGATTTTTTTCTGTTGTAAGGGGCAGTTAACAGAGGATTTTTTCTGTTTGGAAGGGGCAGTTAAAAGAAGGATTTTTTTCTGTTGGAATGGGACAGTTAAGAAGGATTTTTTTTTCATTTGGAAGGGGCAGTTTATAGACCGGATTTTTTCTGTTTGGAAGGGGGCAGTTAAAGCAGGTGTTTTTTCAGGTTGGAAGGGGCAGTTAAAGAATGATTTTTTCTGTTGGAGGGGACAGTTAAAGAAGGATTTTTTCTGTTGGAGGGGACAGTTAAAGAAGGATTTTTTCTGTTGGAGGGGACAGTTAAAGACGGAGTTTTTTCTTTTGGTTGGAAGGGGCAGTTAAAGAAGGATTTTTCTGTTGGAGGGGACGTTTTAAACAGAAGGAATTTTTTTCTTTTGTTGGTAGGGGCAGTTAAGAAGGATTTTTTCTGTTGGAAAGGGGGCAGTTAAAGAAGGATTTTTTTTCTGTTGGAAAAGGGAGGCAGGTTTAAAGAAGGATTTTTTTTTTCATTTGGAAGGGGTGGCAGTTAAGACGGATTTTTTTTGTTGGAAGGGGACAGTTTCAAAGAAGGATTTTTTCTGTTGGAAGGGGTCGTTAAAGAAGAATTTTTCTTTTTCCAGTTTGCAAGGGCAAGTTTAAAGAAGGATTTTTCTGTTGGAAGGGGCAGTTAAAGAAAGATTTTTTCTGTTGGAGGGGACAGTTAAAGAAGGGATTTTTTCCCAGTTGGGCAAGGGGTCATGGTAAAGAAGGATTTTTTTCGTGTTGGAAGGGGCAGTTAAAGACAGGATTTTTTCCTGTTGGAAGGGGCAGTTTAAAGAATGGATTTTTTTTCTGTTGGAAGGGGTCAGTTAAAGTAAGGTATTTTTTCTGTTGGAAGGGGCAGTTAAAGAAGGATTTTTTTCTGTTGGAAGGGGCAAGTTTAACGAACAGATTTTTCCAGTTGGAAAATGGGGTCAGTTTGAAAGAAGGATTTTTTCTGTTGGAAGGTGGGCAAGTTAAAGAATGGATTTTTTTCTGTTGGAAGGGGCAGTTAAAGAAAAGAATTTTTCCGCAGTTGGAAGGGGCAAGTTTAAACGAAGGATTTTTTCTGTTGGAAGGGGCAGTTTAAAGAAGGATTTTTTTCTGTTAAGGGTTGGAACGGGGCAGTTTAAAGAAGGAATTTGCTTTTTTCTGTTGGGAACCTGGGCAGTTTAAACAGAAAGATTTTTTCTGTTGGAATGGGGCAGTTAAAGAAAGATTTTTCCAGTTTGGAATGGGCAGTTAAAGGAAGGATTTTTTCCAGTTTGGAATGGGGCAGTTTAAAGAAGGCTTTTTTTCTGTTGGAAGGGGCAGTTAAAGAAGGTTTTTCTTTTTCCAGTTGGAAGGGGCAGTTTAAAGAAGGATTTTTTTCCAGTGGTGGAATGAGCAAGTTAAAAGAAGGATTTTTTGCCAGTTGGTGAAGGGACAGTTAAAGGTAAGGATTTTTTCCAGTTGGAAACAGGGGCAGTTAAAGAAGGATTTTCTTTTTCTATTGGAAGGGTGGCCAGTTAAAGGAAGGATTTTATCTTTGGTTTGGAAGGGGCAGTTAAAAAGGAAGGATTTTTCTGTTGGAAGGGGCCAGTTAAAGAAGGGTTTTTGTTTTCCAGTTGGGAAGGGGCAGTTAAAAGGTAAGGATTTTTTCAGTTTGAAAGGGCCAGTTAAAGAAGGATTTTTTTTTCATTTGGCAAGGGGCAGTTTAAGAAGGAAGGGATTTTTTCTGTTGGAAGAGGCAGTTAAAGAAGGATATTTTCTGTTGGAACGGGGCGAGTTTAAAGAAGGATTTTTTTCTGCTTGGGTGGGAGGGCAGTTAAAGAAGGATATTTTTCTTTTGTTGGAAAGGGGCAGTTAAAGAAGGGATTTTTTCTTGTTGGAAGGGGTGCAGTTAAAGAAGATTTTTTCCTGTTGGCAAGGGGCTAGTTTTTAAAAGAAAGGATATTTTCTGTTGGAACTGGTTGTGGGCAGTTAAAGAAGGATTTTTTTTTTTCTTTTCATTTGGAATGGGGCAGTTAAAGTTTTAAAAAGGACTTTTTCTGTTGCAGGGGCGTTTAAAACGAAGGATATTTTCTGTTGGAAGGGCAGTTTAAAGAAGGATTTTTCCAGTTGGAAGGGGCCAGTTTAAAGAACTAGGATTTTTTCCAGTTGGCGAAGGGGCAGTTAAAGAAGGATTTTTTTTTTCATTTGGAAGGGGCAGTTAAAGAAAGGTATTTTTTTTCTGTTGGAAGGGGTCAAGTTTTAAAGAAGGATTTTTCCCAGTTCGGAAGGGCAGTTAAAAGAAGGAGGAATTTATTTTTCATTTTGGAAGGGGCAGTTAAAGAAGGATTTTTTTCTGTTGGAAGGGCAGTTAAAGAAGGATTTTTTCCAGTTGGAAAGGGGCCAGTTAAAGAAGGATTTTTTTCCAGTTGTGGGAAATGGGGCAAGTTAAACAGAAGGATTTTTGTTTTCCCAGTTTGGAAGGGGGCAGTTAAAGAATGGATTTTTCCTCAGTTGGAAGGGGCAGTTAAAGAAGGATTTTTTCCAGTTGGAAGGGTGACAGGAATAAGAAAGGATTTTTTCCAGTTGGATGGGGCAGTTTAAAGAAGGATTTTTCCAAGTTGGAAGGGGCAGTTAAATGAAGGCTTTTTGTTCCAGTTGGAAGGGACAGTTAAACGAAGGATTTTTCTCAGTTGGAATGGAGCAGTTAAAGAAGGATTTTTTCTGTTGGAAGGGGTCAGTTAAAGAAGGTTTTTGGATTTTTTCCAGTTGGAAGGGGCAGTTAAAGAAAGGATTTTTCCAGGTTTGGGAAGGGGCGGGCAGTTAAAGAAGGATTTTTCCAGTTGGAAGGAGCAGTTAAAGAAGGATTTTTTTCCAGTTGGTAAAGGGACAGTTTTAAAGAAGGATTTTTCCAGTTGGAAGGGGCAGTTAAAGAAGGATTTTTCCAGTTGGAAGGGCAGTTAAAAAAGGATTTTTCCAGTTGGAAGGATCCAGTTAAAGAAGGCTTTTTCCAGTTTTGAAGGAGCATTTAAAAGTGAAGGAAGGATTTGTTTCCAGTTTGGCAAGGAGCAGTTTAAAGAAGGATTTTTCCAGTTGGAAGGAGCAGTTAAAGAAGGATTTTTTCCAGTGGAACGGAGGTCAGTTTAAAGAAGGATTTTTACCAGTTGGAAGGATCAGTTAAAGAAGGATTTTTCCAGTTGGAAGGGGCCAGTTAAAGAAGGATTTTGTCCAAGTTTGAAGGAGCAGTTTAAAGAACTTGATTTTTCCAGTTGGAAGGGAACAGTTTAAAGAAGGAATTGGATTTTTCCAGTTTGGAAGGGGCAGTTAAAGAAGGATTTTTCCAGTTGGAAGGGGCAGTTTAAAGAAGGATTTTTTCCAGTTGGAAGGGACAGTTAGGAAGGATTTTTTCCATTTTTAGTTGAAAGGAGCAGTTAAAGAAGGCTTGGATTTTTCCAGTTGGAATGGGGCAGTTAAAGAAGGCTTTTTCCAGTTGGAAGGGACAGTTTAAAGAAGGATTTTTCCAGTTGGAAGGGGCCAGTTAAACAGAAGGATGTTTTTCCAGTTGGGAAGGGCAGTTTAAAGAAGGATTTTTCCAGTTTGGAAGGGGCATGTTTAAAGAAGGATTTTTGTCCAGTTGGAAGGAGGCAGTTAAAGAAGGATTTTTCCAGTTGGTGGAGGATGCAGTTTAAAGGAAGGATTTTTCCAGTTGGAAGGGGTCAGTTTAAAGAATGGATTTTTGTCCAGTTTGGAAGGGGCAGTTTAAAGAAGGATTTTTTCCAAGTTGGAAGGAGGCAGTTAAAGAAGGATTTTTTCCAGTTGTAAGGAGCAGTTCAAAGAAGGATTTTTTCCATGTTGGAATAGGCAAGTTAAAGAAGGTTTTGTTTTTGTTCCGGTTGGAAGGGCAGTTAAAGAAGGAGTTTTTTCCAGTTTGGCAAAGGCAGTTAAAGAAGGATGGTTTTTCCAGTTTGGAAGGGGCAGCATTAAAGAAGGAATTTTTCCAGTTTGGAAGGAGTGCAGTTAAAGAAGGTATTTTTCCAGTTTGGCGGAGGACAGTTTAAACGAAGGATTTTTTTTCCAGTTGGAAGGGAGGCAGTTTTAAAGAAGGATTTTTCCAGTTGGAAGGAGCAGTTCAAAACAAGGCATTTTTTCCAGTTGGAAATATCAGTTAAAGAAGGATTTTTTCCAGTTGGAAGGGGCAGTTAAAGAAGGATTTTTCCAGTTGGAAGGGACAGTTTAAAGAAGGATTTTTCCAGTTGGCAAAGGGGCAGTTAACTATTGATTTTTCCAGTTGGAAAGGAGCAGTTTAAAGAAGGCTTTTTTCAGTTAGGAATGGAGCAGTTAAAGCAAGGAAGGATTTTTTTCAGTTGGGTGAGGGGCAGTTAAAGAAGGCTTTTTCCAGTTGGAAGGAGCAGTTAAAGAAGGATTTTTCCAGTTGGAAAGGGGCAGTTTAAAGAAGGATTTTTGTTCCAGTTGGGTTGGAAGGAGCAGTTTAAATAAAGAAAGGATTTTTGTCAGTTGGAAGGAGCAGTTAAAGAAGGATTTTTTCCAGTTGGAAGGAGCAGTTAAAGAAGGATTGTTTTCCAGTTGGAAAGGAGCCGTTAAAGAAGGATTTTTCCAAGTTGGAAGGAGCAGTTTTAAGAAGGATTTTTCCAGTTGGAGGGCATTTAAAGAAGGATTTTTCCAGTTTGGAAGGGAGTTAAAGAAAGGATTTTTCCAGTTGGAAGTGGCTGGTTAAACGAAGGATTTTTCCAGTTGGAAGGAGCAGTTTAAAAGAAGGATTTTTTCCAGTTAGGAAGGGGAGCGTACGAAGGATTTTTCCAAAAGTTTGGAAGGGGCAGTTTAAGAGGGATTTTTCCATTTGGTTTGGAAGGCAGTTAAAGAAATTTTTTTTTTTCTTCCAGTTTGAAAGGGGGCATTAAGAAAAGTTTTTGATTTGTTCAGTTGGAAGGGCAGTTAAAGAAGGATGATTTTTTCCAGTTGGAAGGAGCAGTTAAAGAAGGTATTTTTCCAGTTGGAAGGAGCTAGTTAAAGAAGGCTTTTTCCAGTTTGGAAGGATGCAGTTAAAGAAGGATTTTTCCAGTTGGAAGGAGCAAGTTAAAAAGGATTTTTTGAATTGGATTTTTTTGGGCCAGTTAAAGGAAGGATTTTTTCCGTTGGAAGGCCGCATTGAAAGAAGGATTTTTTTGTTTTCCCAGTTTGGCAACGGGGCGAGTTTAAAGGAAGGATTTTTCCAGTTGGGAAGGAGCAGTTAAAGAAGGATTTTTCCAGTTGGAAGGGGCAGTTAAAGAAGTTTTTTCGCCAGTTGGAAGGAGCAGTTAATGAAGTTTTTATTTTTCCAGTTGGAAGGGGAGCAGTTAAAAAGGAAGGATTTTTCCAGTGGTTGGAAGGGAGCAGATTTAAAGAACGGATTTTTCCCAGTTGGAAGGAAGGGCTATTTAAAAAGAAGGAATTTTTTCCAGTTTGGAAGGGGAGCATTTAAAGAAAGGAAGGTTTTTCCCAGTTTTTGGAAGGGGCCAGGTTAAAGGAGGGAGTTTTTCAAGTTGGGAAAGGAAGGCAGGTTTTTTAAGAAGGTGTTTCCAGTTGGAAGGGACAGTTAAATAAGGATTTTTCCAAGGTTGGAATTTTTTGTGGCAAGTTAACAAAAGGGATTTTTCCAGGTTGGAAGGGACAGTTAAAGAAGGATTTTTCCAGTTTGGAAGGGGCAGTTAAAGAAGGTTTTTTCCAGTTTTTTGAAGGGGCTGTTAAAGGAAGGATTTTTTCCGGGTTGAAGGGGGAGTTTAAAGAAGGAATTTTTTCCTGTTTGGAAGGGGCAGTTTAAAGAAGGTTTTTTAATTTTTCCAGTTGGAAGGGACCGTTAAAGAGGATTTTTCCAGTTGGAAGGGGCAGTTAAGGAAGGATTTTTTTTTTATTTTTTTCTGTTGGAAGGGGACATTTAAACAGAAGGATTTTTTCTGTTGGAAGGGGCAATTTAGAAGGTTTTTTCCAGTTGGAAAGGGCGCAATTAAGGAAGGATTTTTTTTCTGTTGGAGGGGACAGTTAAAGAAGGGCTTTTTTCTTTGGAAGGAGCAGTTAAAGAAAGGGATTTTTTCTCTGGAAGGGGCAGTTAAAGAAGGATTTTCCAGTTGGAAGGCGCAAGTTAAAGAACGGATTTTTTTTTTTCTTTGGTTGGAAGGGGCAGTTTAAAGAATGGATTTTTTCTGGTTTGGAAATGGGCAGTTAAACAGAAGGAATTTTTTTTCCAAGTTGGAAGGCGCAAGTTAAAGAAAGGTATTTTTTCTGTTGGAAAGGGGCAGTTAAAAGCGGATTTTTTTGCTGTTGGAAGGGGCAGTTAAGGAAGGATTTTTTTTTCTGTTGGGAAGGGGTGGCAGTTAAAGAAAAGGAATTTTTTGGAGTTTTTCTGTTTTGGAAGGGGGACAGTTAAGGAAGGATTTTTTTCTGTTTGGAAAGGGGCAGTTAAAGAAGGTATTTTTTTTCTGTTGGAAGGGGCAGTTAAAGAAGGATTTTTTCTGTTGGAAGGGGCAGTTAAAGAAGGTGGATTTTTTCTTGTTTGAACAGGGGCAGTTAAGGAAGGATTTTTTTCTGTTGGAAGTGGCAGTTAAAGAAGGATTTTTTTCTGTTGGAAGGGGCGTTTAATGGAAGGATTTTTTTTCTGTTTGGAAGGGGCAGTTTGTTAAAGAAAGGATTTTTTCTGTTTGGAAGGGGCTAGTTCAAGGAATGGATTTTTTATTTTCTGTTGGAAGGGGCCCAGTTAAAGAAGGAAGGATTTTTTTCTGTTGGAAGGGGCCCAGTTAAAGAAGGATTTTTTCTGTTGGAATGGGGCAGTTAAAGAAGGATTTTTTCCAGTTGGAAGGGGCAGTTAAAGAAGGATTTTTTCTGTTGGAAGGGGCAGTTAAAGAAGGATTTTTTCTGTTGGAAGGGGCAGTTAAAGAAGGATTTTTTCCAGTTGGAAGGCGCAGTTAAAGAAGGATTTTTTCTGTTGGAAGGGGCAGTTAAAGAAGGATTTTTTCTGTTGGAAGGGGCAGTTAAGGAAGGATTTTTTCTGTTGGAAGGGGCAGTTAAAGAAGGATTTTTTCTGTTGGAAGGGGCAGTTAAAGAAGGATTTTTTCTGTTGGAAGGGGCAGTTAAAGAAGGATTTTTTCCAGTTGGAAGGCGCAGTTAAAGAAGGATTTTTTCTGTTGGAAGGGGCAGTTAAAGAAGGATTTTTTCTGTTGGAAGGGGCAGTTAAAGAAGGATTTTTTCTGTTGGAAGGGGCAGTTAAAGAAGGATTTTTTCTGTTGGAAGGGGCCATTTGTTAAAGAAGGATTTTTCTGTTGAAGGGCAGTTAAAGAAGGATTATTTCCAGTTGGAAGGCGCAGTTAAAGAAGGATTTTTTCTGTTGGAAGGGGCAGTTAAAGAAGGATTTTTTCCAGTTGGAAGGCGCAGTTATAGAAGGATTTTTTCTGTTGGAGGGGACAGTTAAAGAAGTATTTTTCCAGTTGGAAGGAGCAGTTAAGAGAGGATTTCTTCAATTGCAAAGTGCAGTCAAGGAAGGATTTCTTCAATTGCAGAGTGCATTTAAGGAAGGAATTTTATGCTCTAATCAGGATTTTTTTTCAGATTCGACAAATTATACAACGGCGAAAAGAGGTTCAAGACGGATGGCATAAACAGCATCAAGTATAAAGTACTGGATATTCAACTACGTCGGCTCTTCACCTGGGTTCACGTCGAACTTTATCCTTCGTAGTTATAATTTTATCAAAAACTTCGTACGTTTTAGTACTTAATTATTACACTTATTATTATTATCCTGACGTCCCATGTATTTCATTAATTCATATTGGACTTGAGTGATCTGTTTAATTATCTGTCCGCATATATATACACATATACATATATATATATTTAAATTTGTGTATATATATTATACACATATATATATATGTATGTATTATATATATATATATAATATATATATATTATATATATAGATAATAATAATATATATATATATATATATATATATATAATATATATATATATATATATATAGATATTTAAACATACACCAACATTAGCCACAAATATCTTTTAATATCGAGTTCACCATACCTCGTGAATACCCTACAGCCAGGGGTGATTATTATAGACTGGTGCGTCTGCCCCTCTCAGGATTCGAACTCCTGCCCCTGCCAGGATTCAAACCTCGACCTGGTCGAGAAACAAAGTAAGGGAGCTTCTTATGCCCAAGGCGTAGAGAATTCTACCTGAAACGATATTTTGTGTCATAATGCTTGTGAAAATAGAGATAGTAATGCTGAGTCATTTCCATCCTTAAATATGAAATAACATATCCTCCTGAATACAAAATATGGCTATTATATCATGTGTATGTCACTTATGAGAAGGAAAACGAGGTAAAATTCTATGTAAATAATTGTTATGTTATTTTATTTATAGAATATTGTACAACTCATTATTCTAAAAGGGAACTACAGATTGCTTCTGTTTAATGGCCTCTCTCTCTCTCACGGGTCCCCTCTCTCTCTTCCTTTCTTCCCTCCCCCTCGTCTCTCTCTCTCTCTCTCTCTCTCTCTCTCTCTCTCTCTCCATCCTATGATGCAAGGAGAGTAGTACGTTCAGTATTATTGGTCGATTTGTATATTAATAAAACAATGGTAATAAGATTATAATGTGCTTATTTCCAAAGGAGTACGTTGGTATGATAACCAAACTCAGAGCAAATAATATATATATATATATACACAAATATATATATATATATATATATATATATATACATATACATATATATATATATACATATATGAATATGTATATGAATACATACATATATATACTCTGTATAGATATAGCTAATTAATTTGTATTATTTGGTTGTATTTGTAGTCAAAACTCTTGTCGATATTATCCTGACATTATAAGTTGTCTGTGCTAGAGGGGAAAAAATAATTTATTATAGGAAAAAATCGACCTGCAAATCCTCTTATTGGATTGCATAAAATTCACTGACGAATGCACGGTGAATTAACGGTGTTTCTGGAATGCAGTGTTGTGTCACTTTGCAATATAATGGTCTTCCCATATTCCATAAAGGCATGTCTCAGTTAGGGCGTATATATACTCTTACCTTACTCAGGGAGTTAGCCTACAAACTACTTTGCTGTTGCTGTTGTTCTTGTTAGGGGGTAGGAAAGCCTTTGAATAAAAAGGTCTGAAAAAGTGTTTTGCTTTTAGTCAAAGATATAGGAATTTTAGGATAAGATAATTGTGATTTGTCTATTAGATTAAAAATGTAAAAAAATAAATAATGTGTGTGTTGAACAGTACAGAATAATTATTTCTAATAAAATAAAGCGTATTTGTTTTAATTTTCGTTGGTGAAACAACGCTCTATTTGACCGTAGATTTTAGCACGCGCCTCGATTAAGCTGGAGGTTGGATCGCGCCTTGTTTTTATTTTCATCTCAGTATTCATAATTGATGAAAAAACTTATTATATTCTTTATGAATATAATTATATTCTTAAAGTAATTGCATCTCTGTAAGTATTAATAGCCCGGAAGGCAAAAGAATAAAATCAGTCAGACAAAGCTACGAATATTCGAAAAAAAAGCCCTGATGGAGTAATGAGACTTCAAGGTTAACCTCGAAAACCTGAAGGTGTCACTCATCTGCATAGGGGTTCTGAAGGTGTCACTCAGCTGCATTGGGGGTTCTGAAGGTGTTACTCAGCTGCAATGGGGGTTCTGAAGGTGTCACTCAGCTGCATTGGGGGTTCTGAAGGTGTTACTCAGCTGCAAAGGAGGTTCTGAAGGTGTCACTAAGCTGCAAAGGTGTTCTGAAGGTGTCACTCAGCTGCATAGGGGTTCTGAAAGTGTCACTCAGCTGCAAAGGGGTTCTGAAGGTGTCACTTACTCAAAGGATTCTGAAGGTCACGAAGTTTTTGTGGTGGGGGGTTCTGAAGGGGTTCACTCAGCTGTAAAGGGGTTCTGACGGTGTCCACTCACTGCTTAGGGGTTCTGAAGGTGTCACTCAGCTGTAAAGGGGTTCTGAAGGTGTCTCAGCTGCTTTTTAGGGGTTTCGAAGGTGTCACTCAGCTAAAGGGGTTCTGAAGGTGTCACTCAGCTGCTTAGGGTTCTGAAGGTCACTGAGCTGCTTAGGGGTTTCTGAAGGTGTCACTCAGCCTGAAAGGGGTTCTGAAGGTGTCCCACTCAGCTGCTTAGGTTCTGAAGGTGTCCACTCAGCTGAAAAGGGTTTCTGAGGTGTCACTCCCACTGCAAGGATTTCTGAAGGTGACACTCAGCTGCAAAGGCTTCTGCAAGTGTTACTCAGCATCAAAGGGCTTCTAAAGGTGTCACTCAGCTGCCAAGGGGTTCTGATAGTGTCACTCAACTGCAAAGGGGTTCTGAAGGTGTCACTCAGCTGCATAAGGGTTCTGAAGGTATCAATCAGCTGCCAAGGGCTTCTAAAGGTGTCACTCAGCTGCATAAGGGTTCTGAAGGTGCCACTCAGCTGCCAAGGGGTTCTGAAGGTGTCACTCAGCTGGAAAGGGGTTCTGAAGGTGTCACTCAGCTGCATAGGGGTTCTGAAGGTGTCACTCAGCTGCAAAGGGGTTCTGAAGGTGTCACTCAGCTGCACCAAGGGGTTCTGAAGGTTTTATTCAGCTGCATAGGGGTTCTGAAGGTGTCACTCAGCTGCCAAAGGGTTCTGAAGGTGTCACTCAGCTGCAAAAGAGGTTCTGAAAGTGTCACTGAGCAACAAAGGGGGTTCTGAAGGTGTCACTCTGCTGCAAAGGGGTTCTGAAGGTGTCACTCAGCTGCAAAGGGGTTCTGAAGGTGTCACTCAGCTGCAAAACGGGTTCTGAAGGTGTCATACAGCTGCCAAAGGTGTTCTGAAGGTGTCACTCAGCTGCAAAGGAGGTTCTGAAGGTGTCAATCACTGCAAAGGGGGTTCTGAAGGTGTCACTCAGCAGCAAAAGGGTTCTGAAGGTGTCACTCTGCTGCAAAGGGGTTCTGAAGGTGTCACTCAGTTGCCAAGGGGGTTCTGTAGGTGTCACTCTGCTGCCAAGGGGGTTCTGAAGGTGTCACTCAGCTGCCAAGAGGGTTCTGAAGGTGTCACCCAGCGGCAAAGGGGTTCTGAAGGTGTCACTAAGCTGCCAAGGGTATCTGATAGGTTTCATTCAGCTGCATAGGGGTTCTAAAGGTGTCACTCTGCTGCGAAGGGGTTCTGAAGGTGTTACTCAGCTGCACCAAGGGGTTCTGAAGGTGTCACTAAGCTGCAAAGGGGTTCTGAAGGTTTCACTTAGCTGCCAAGGGGTTCTGAAGGTGTCACTCAGCTGCAAAAGAGGTTCTGAAGGTGTCACTGAGCAACAAAGGAGGTTATGAAGGTGTCACTCAGCTGCCAAGGGGTTCTGAAGGTGTCACCCAGCTGCAAAGGAGGTTCTGAAGGGGTCACTCAGCTGCAAACGGGTTCTGAAGGTGTCACACAGCTGGCAAGGGGGTTCTGAAGGTGTTACTCAGCTGCAAAGGAGGTTCTGAAGGTGTCACTCAGCTACTAAGCAGTTCTGAAGGTGTCGCTCAGCGGCAAAAGGGTTCTGAAGGTGTCACTCAGCTGCAAAGGGGTTCTGAAGGTATCACTCAGCTGCTAAGGGGGTTCTGAAGGTGTCACTGAGCTGCAAAGGGGTTCTGAATGTGTCACTCAGCTGCAAAGGGGTTCTGAAGGTATCACTCAGCTGCCATGGGGGTTCTGAAGGTGTCACTCAGCATACTCAGCTTTGCCAAGGGGTTCTGAAGGTGTCACTCAGCTGCAAAAGGGGTCTGAAGGTATCACTCAGCTGCAAAGGGGGCTCTGAAGGTGGCACTTAGCTGCATAGGGCATCTGAAGGTGTCACTCTGCTGCAAAGGGGTTCTGAAGGTGGCACTCAGCTGCATAGGGGTTCTGAAGGTGTCACTTAGCTGCATAGGGGTTCTGAAGGTGTCACTTAGCTGCATAGGGGTTCTGAAGGTGTCACTTAGCTGCATAGGGGTTCTGAAGGTGTCACTTAGCTGCCAAGGTGTTCTGAAGGTGGCACTCAGCTGCCAAGGGGTTTTGAAGGTGTCAATCAGCGGCAAAGGGGTTCTGAAGGTAGCACTCAGCTACCAAGGGGTTCTGAGATTGGCATTCAGCTCCCAATATGTTCTGAAGGTGTCACTCAGTTGCAAAAGGGTTCTGAAGGTGGCACTGAGCTTCCAAGGGGTCCTGAAGGTAGCACTCAGCTGCCAAGGTGGTTCAATGAAAGGGGTGGTCACTCAGCTGCTTCCAAAGAGCGGTTTCTGAAGGTGGTCACTCAGCTGCAAGGGGATTCAGAAGGTGGCCTCACTGCAAGGGGTGAAAGGTGGCACTCAGCTGCAAAAGGGGTTCTGAAGGTGTCACTCTGCTGCAAAATGGGTTCTGAAGGTGTCACTCAGCTGCAAAGGAGTTCTGAAGATGTCACTTAGCTGCAAAAGGGGTTCTGAACGTGTCACTCAGCTGCATAGGGGTTTTGAAGGTGTCACTCATCAGCAAAGGAGTTCTGAAGGCGTCACTCCGTTGCAAAAGGGTTCTGAAGGTCTCACTCAGCTCCAAAGGAGTTCTGAAGGTGTCACACAGCTGCAAAGGGGATCTAAAGGTGTCACCCAGCTGCATAGGGGTTCTTAAGGTGTCTCTTTGCTGCAAAGGGGTTCTGAAGGTGTCACTCAGCTGCCAAGAGCTTCTGAAGGTGTCACTCAGCTACCAAGGGTTTTTGAAGGTGTCACCCAGCTGCAAAGGGGTTCTGAAGTTGTCACTCAGCTGCCAAGAGCTTCTGAAGGTGTCACTCAGCTGCCAAGTGTTTCTGAAAGTGTCACTCAGCTGCATAGGGGTCCTGAATGTGTCCCACAGCTGCAAAGGAGGTTCTGAAGGTGTCACTCTGCTGCAAAGGGTTCTGAAGGTGTCACTCAGCTGCTAAGGGGTTCTGAAGGTGTCACTCAGCTGCATAGGGGTCCTGAATGTGTCCCTTAGCTGCAAAGGTTCTGAGGTCACTCTGGGCTGCAAAGGGTTCTGAAGGTGTCACTCAGCTGCAAAGGGTTCTGAAGGTGTCACTCAGCTGCTAAGGAGGATCGGAAGGTGTCACTCAGCTGCCAAGGGGTTCTGAAGGTGTCACTCGCTGCAAAGGGTGTTCTGCAGGTGTCACTCAGCGGCAAACGGGTTCTGAAGGTGTCACTCTGCTGCAAAGGGTTCTGAAGGTGTCACTCAGCTGCTAAGGTGTTCTGAAGGTGTCCCTCAGCTGCAAAGGAGGTTCTGAAGGTGTCACTCAGCTGCAAAGGGTTCTGAAGGTGTCACTCAGCTGCAAAGGGTTCTGAAGGTGTCACTCAAGGCTTGCTAAGGATGGATCGGAAAGGTGTTTCACTCTGCTGCCAAGGGGTTTCTGAAAGGTGTTCCACTAAGTTTGCAAACAGGGGTTTTCTGCGGGTGTCAATCAGCTGCAAAAGTGAGGGTTCTGAAGGTGTGACTCCAGCTGCAAAAAGAGTTCTGAGGTGTCACTCAGCTGGCAAAAGGAGTTCTGTAGGTGTCCCTCAGCTGCCAAAGGAGGTTCGAAGGTGTCCAACTACAGCTGCCAAAGGGTTCTGAATAGGTTGGTTCACTCAGGCTGCAAAGGGCTTCTGAAGGTTGTCACTCAGCTGCTAAGGGAGGATCGGAAGGTGTCACTCTGCTGCCAAGGGGTTCTGAAGGTGTCACTAAGTTGCAAAAGGGGTTCTGCGGGTGTCAATCAGCTGCAAAGGAGGTTCTGAAGGTGTCACTCAGCTGCGAAAAAGAGTTCTGAAGGTGGTCCCCCTCACTGCAAAGGAGTTCTGTAGGTGTCAAATTCAGGCTGCAAAGGGTTCTGAAGGTGGCACTCCTGGCCAAATGTTCCAGAAGGTGGCACTCTGCTGCAAACGGGGAGTTTCTGAGGGGGTTGTCAACTCAGGCTGGCCAAGGGTTCTGGAGGTGTCACTCTGCTGCCAAGGGGTTCTGAAGGTGGCACTCAGCTGCATAGGGGTTTTGAAGGTGTCACTCAGCGGCAAAGGGGTTCTGAAGGTGGCACTCAGCTTCCAAGGGGTTCTGAAGGTGTCACTCAGCTGCAAAGGAGTTCTGAAGGTGTCATTCAACTGCAAAGGGGTTTTGAAGGTGTCACTCAGCTGACAAGGGGTTTTGAAGGTGTCACTCAGCTGCCAAGGTTTTCTGAAGGTTGCACTCAGCTGCCAAGGGGTTTTCTGAAGGTTGTCACTCCAAGGGCTTCCAACGGTTTTTCCTGGAAAGGTTGCACTCAGCTTGCCGGGAAGGAAATTCGGAAGGTTTTGGGCACTCACTGCCGGGGTTTTCTCTGAATTTTTGCACTCATCCTTGCCAAGAAGGAATTTTGGAAGGTTGTTTCCTCTCCAAGGCTGCCAAGGTTTTCCTTGAAGGTTGGCACTCAGCTGCCAAGGGTTTTCTGAAGGTTGGGCACTCGCTGGCCAAGGGTTTTCTGAAGGTTGGCACTCAAGCTTGCCAAGGAGGTTTCTGAAGGGGTTTTGGCACTCAGCCGGCCAAGGTTTTTCTGAAGGTTGCCTCAGGCTGCCAAGGGGTTTTCTGAAGGTGTCACTCATCTGCCACGGTTTTTCTGAAGGTTGCCAACTTCAGCTGCCAAGGGTTTCTGAAGGTGGCAACTCAGCTTGCCAAAGGGGTTTTTTTCTGAAAGGTTTGGCACTCAGCTGCAATGATTGTGAAGTGTCCACTCAGCCTGCCAAGGTTTTTCTGGGGAAGGTTGCACTCAGCTGCCAAGGGGTTCCTAAGGTGGCACTCAGCCCTGCCAAGGTTTTTCTTGAAGGTTGCAACCCGGCTTGCAAGGGGTTCTGAAGGTGGCACTCAGCTGCCAAGGTTTTCTGAAGGTTGCACTCAGCTGCCAAGGGGTTTTGAAGGTGTCACTCAGCTGCCAAGGTTTTCTGAAGGTTGCACTCAGCTGCCAAGGGGTTCCTAAGGGGTTGCCACTCAAGGCTGGGCCAGGTTTTCTGAAGGTTGCACTCCAGGCTGCCAAGGGGTTTCTGAATGGGGCACATTCATCTGCCAATGTTTTTCTGTAAGGTTGCACTCACTGCCAGGGGTTTTGAAGGTGTCACTCAGCCTGCCAAGGGGTTTTCTGAAGGTCAATCAGCTGCCAAGGGTTCTGGAGGTGGCACTCATCTGCCACAGGTTTCTGGAAGGTGGCCAACTCAGGGGCTTGCCAGGTTTTCTGAAGGTTGGCACTCAGCTTGCCAAGGGGTTCTGAGGGTTGGCACTCGCTGCCAAAGGAGGGTTCTGGATGTGCCACTCAGCGCCAAGGGGTTCTAGGTGGCCCAACGGGGCTTAGCTGCCAAAGGGGTTCTGAGGTTGCACTTCAGGCTGCCAAGGGGTTCTGAAAGGTGGCACTCAGCCTGCCAAGGGGTTCTGAGTTGCCAAAACTCACTGGGCCAAGGGGAATTTTCTTCGGTGGCAACTCAGGCTGCCAAGGGGTTCCTGAAGTTCCTCATCTGCCAAGGGTTTTGAAGTGACACTCACTGCCAAGGGGTTTCTGAAGGTGTCACTCAGCTGAATAAGGGTTTTGAAGGGGTCACTCAGCGGCAAATGGGTTCTGAAGGTGGCACTCAGCTGCCAAGGTGTTCTGAAGGAGTCACTCAGCGGCAAAGGGGTTCTGAAGGTGACACTCAGCTGCCAAGGAGTTCTGAAGGTAGCACTCAGCTGCCAAGGGGTTCTGAAGGTGCCATTCAGCTGCCAAGGGGTTCTGAAGGTGGCGCACAGCTGCTAAGGGGTTCTGAAGGTAGCACTCAACTGCCAAGGAGTTCTGAAGGTAGCACTCAGCTGCCAAGGGGTTCTGAAGGTGCCATTCCGCTGCCAAGGGGTTCTGAAGGTGCCATTCAGCTGCCAAGGGGTTCTGAAGGTGGCGCACAGCTGCCAAGAGGTTCTGAAGGTAGCACTCAACTGCCAAGGGGTTCTGAAGGTGCCATTTCAGCTGCCAAGGGGTTCTGAAGGTGGCGCACAGCTGCCAAGGGGTTCTGAAGGTGGCGCACAGCTGCCAAGGGGTTCTGAAGGTAGCACTCAGCTGCCAAGGGGTTCTGAAGGTGCCATTCAGCTGCCAAGGGGTTCTGAAGGTGGCGCACAGCTGCTAAGGGGTTCTGAAGGTGGCACTCTGCTGCCAAGAGGTTCTGAAGGTGTCACTCAGCTGCCAATGGGTTCTGAAGGTGGCACTCAGCTGCCAAGGTGTTCTGGAGGTGTCACTAAGCTGCCAAGGGGTTCTGAAGGTGACACTCAGCTGCCAAGGGGTTTTGAAGGTGTCACTCAGCGGCAAAGGGGTTCTGAAGGTGTCACTCAGCTGCCAAGGGGTTCTGAGATTGGCATTAAGCTCCCAATATGTTCTGAAGGTGTCACTCAGCTGCATAGGGGTTCTGAAGGTGGCTCTGAGCTTCCAAGGGGTTCTGAAGGTAGCACTCAGCTGTAAAGGTGTTCTGAAGGTGTCACTCAGCTCCAAAGGGGGTTCTGAAGGTGTCACTCAGCTCCAAGGGGGTTCTGAAGGTGTCACTCAGCTGCAAAGGGGTTCTGAAGGTGTTAGTCAACTGCAAAAGGGGTTCTGAAGGTGTCACTTAGCTGCAAAATTTGTTCTGAAGGTGTCACTCAGCTGCAAAGGAGTTCTGAAGATGTCACTTAGCTGCAAAAGGGGTTCTGAAGGTGTCACTCAGCAGCAAAGGAGTTCTGAAGGTGCCACTTCGCTGCCAAAGGGTTCTGAAGATGTCACTTAGCTGCAAAGGGGTTCTGAAGGTGTCACTCAGCTCCAAAGGAGTTCTGAAGGTGTCACTCGCTGCAAAAGCGGTGCTGAAGATGTCACTTAGCTGCAAAAGGGGTTCTGAAGGTGTCACTCAGCTTCATAGGGGTTCTGAAGGTGTCACTCAGCAGCAAAGGAGTTCTGAAGGTGCCACTTCGCTGCCAAAGGGTTCTGAAGATGTCACTCAGCTACAAAGGAATTCTGAAGGTGTCACTCAGCTGCATAGGGGTTCTGAAGGTGTCCCTTAGATTCAAAGGGGTTCTGAAGGTGTCACTCAGCTGCCAAGAGCTTCTGAAGGTGTCACTCAGCTACCAAGGGTTTTTGAAGGTGTCACTCATCTGCAAAGGGGTTCTGAAGGTGTCACTCAGCTGGCAAGAGCTTCTGAAGGTGTCACTCTGCTGCCAAGGGTTTCTTAAAGTGTCACTCAGCTGCAAAAGGGATCCGAAGGTGTCACTCAGCTGCAAAGGAGGTTCTGAAGTTGTCACCTCAGCTACCAAGGGTTTCTGGGAAGTTGTCACTGAAAGCTTGCAAATGGTTTTTCTGAAGTGTCACTCAAGCTGCATCCAAGGGGTTTCTGAATGGTGTCCCTAACGCTGGCAAAGGAGGTTCTGAGGGTGTCAAACTCAAGGACTTTTGCAAAAGGGTTCTGAAGGTGTCACTCAGCTGCTATGGGGTTCTAAAGGTGTCACTCAGGGGCTTGCAAGGAGGTTCTGCAAGGTGTCCCACTCAGCTCGCAAAGGAAGGTTCTGAAGGTGTCACTTCCTGCAAAGGGTTCTGAAGGGTCACTCAGCTGGCCAAAGGGAAGGGTGTTCTGAATTGTCACTACAGCTACCAAGGGGTTTCTGTCTGGGTATGTTCACTCAGCTGCAAATGGTTTCTGAAGGTGTCACTCAGCTGCATAGGGGTTCTGAAGGTGTCCCTCAGCTGCAAAGGAGGTTCTGAGGGTGTCACTCAGCTGCAAAGGGTTCTGAAGGTGTCACTCAGCTGCTATGGGGTTCTAAAGGTGTCACTCAGCTGCAAAGGAGGTTCTGCAGGTGTCACTCAGCTGCAAAGGGGTTCTGAAGGTGTCACTCTCCTGCAAAGGGTTCTGAAGGTGTCACTCAGCTGCACCAAGGGGTTCTGAAGGTATCAGTAAGCTGCTAAGGAGGTTCTGAAGGTGTCACTCAGCTGCAAAGGAGGTTCTGAAGGTGTCACTCAGCTGCAAAGGGGTTCTGAAGGTGTCACTTAGATGCAAAGGAGTTCTGAAGGTGTCACTCAGCTGCAAAGGAGTTCTGAAGGTGTCACTCAGCTGCAAAGGAGTTATGAAGGTGTCATTCAGCTGCAAAGTGGTTCTGAAGGTGTCACTCAACTGCAAAGGGGTTCTGAAGGTGTCACTTAGCTGCAAAGGAGTTCTGAAGGGGTCACTCAGCTGCATAGGGGTTCTGAAGGTGTCACTCAGCTGCAAAGGAGGTACTGAAGGTGTTACTCAGCTGCAAAGGTGTTATGAAGGTGTCACTCAGCTGCAAAGGAGTTCTGAAGGTGTCACTCAGCTGCAAAGGGTTTCTGAAGGTGTCACTCAGCTGTAATGGGGTTCTGCAGGTGTCATTCAGCTGCAAAGGGGTTCTGAAGGTGTCACTCAGCTGTAAAGGGGTTCTGAAGGTATCACTCAGCTGCAAAGGGGTTCTGAAGGTGTCACTCAGCTGCATAGGGTTTCTGAAGATGTCACTCAGCTGCAAAGAGGGATGGGGGTGGGGAGAATGATCTATTGTTCTTTATCTTTTTAACCCCGAATTCGACCTTTACCTTTGTGTCAAAAGTTTGGAGTTCGTTAAGCTGAAATTTAAGGAAGAAAGTGACAATATTGTAGCCAGGGGACGTCGGAAGACTACTACAGCTGTAGAATGTATCTGAAGTCTGTGAATCTTGCCTCTGAAAAAGATTTCAGTTAGACTGAAATGGGTGTGGAGATCGTTCATACTGTCTGAATAGTGTGTGCGTTTGTCGATAACAGCCTGGATTAGGGTATCCATTTCCTTGATGCTCTTACCATACAGCTTGATGTCGCCCATTATTATTATTATTATTATTATTATTATTATTATTATTATTATTATTATTATTATTATTTTATTATTATTATTATTATTTTAATCTAGCTTATGCCAGCGCGGGTAAGGTGGACACAGAGAAACAAAGCAAACTCTTTTTCATTATTTATTTTAGCATATGGAGACCATAAAACCATGTTTTTTTATTCTTATTGCTTCCCATTCTTCCTTCGAACCTGTGTTGGTTTTCTTCATATCTTCGCAGCCAGAAATTCATTCTCTCGCTCGACATTGCCTTCCACTGCTCCAACTTTGTTTATTCTTTTCCTCTGAAACTTGAGGTCGTTTTTTATCCAGTTCCCATGGTCGTCCAATTCCACCATCTCGTGCCACGGGACCCCACACGCCCCGGCAATTAAATTTTTGCTTTTCTTTAAATATGAATGGACACCAGTGTGCCACCTTGCACTTGTCACTAGCAAGGCCGTTCCTTCCTTGCCGGTAGAGGCGCTGTCGATCAGACAATGTCTGGTCGCTTTCCTCGCTCTCTCGGGGAAGGCAGTCTCATTCTCTCGGTCTAATTTGGCCAAATCACCGAACTGCTCATACGAAAGTAGCACATTGTAGCCGTAACTGACGAACTCCCTCGGTTCCAGCAATATCTGCGCCGTTCCTCCATAGTAGCCATTCAGGCCTGGCTCGACTCTTAGCTCCGGATTTGCAGTCCCCCATCCTGCGGCCACAGATCTCGCTATGGCCACAGACGACATCAGAGGTGCGCAGTATATGGCCGAGAGTGCCCTCCCTGACTCCTTGATGTGAGTGCCCAGAGCGAAAGCTCTTTCTAGATGGTTGCAGTTCTTCGTCGTCCCTGGAATCCAGATCGTGTTTTCGAATTCCTCCGCAGGTTGGACCAGGACGTATGACGGGGATGGCGTTTTGAGTTGCAGGGTGATGTCTTCGAGTGCTTCCGACATCTCGTCCATGGATTTCACCTCGCTGAAAAACACTTTCCGGTGAAGTGTGATGCCCATCGCCATCGTTCTCGAAGTCAGGGGTTTCACGTTCCTGATACAATGCAGCAGAATCTTGTTGAACTTTCTCACGTCGATCCTCCTGCTTATTTTCCTGAGTCCATATCTGTACATGAAGGGTAACGAAAGCAGCGACCCGTCGCATACCCTCTTGCCCAACGGCAGCGCCTGGTGCAAGTTCAAGATCAACGGCTCGTTCGTGACCTTGTCAACCATTATGCTACGTTCGTCCAGAAAATTATGGCTCAGTTTTGCCCTGTTGTGGAGCTCCCGAATAACGTCCGAAGCGGCCTTCACCATGGAAAATACCTTCAACGGGTCGTTCTTGTGTTTTGCAATCCACTCGGTTACTGTTTCAGTGGGTGGCATAGCGATTCCATAAGGCCTGATCGGCGCCACTGCGTAAATACCACGAGTACCTGGTATGGCCGAAGTAAAAAGGGCGTTTCTCGCGGCCTTAACCACGAGCGCCCTTTCAGCATCTTCGTTCTCCGCGTGGAACCTCTGTATGACAACTGGGTGTTTCAAATCCGGGAATCTCTTCAGGTAGTAGTCAGCAAACTTATCCCTCCTGATTTTGTCACCTTCCTCCAAAGCTACGAATTCGAGGGACAAGACAGGACATCCGAGCGAAAAGACCTCCTGGAGGAAGAGGCGCGTGGATCTAATCCTCCAAATATCCGTCGTACATTTGGTATACGTCTGTGCTTCAGCGCCATCAACATTTGTCCAGCGCCGTTCGATGTTTCTCGAATTCGTGACCCTCGCTTTTCCTGAATTCCCTATTCTCTGCGGGTTTCTGATGTCCTTCGGCCAAAGGAAAGGAGGACTTCACCCAGTGAAGGACTGGAACGCAGGAAGGGTCGATGTTGTCAGACAGAAACCAAGAGGTTATCGGTGAATGAAACTTCATTGTCGAGTAGAAACTGATAACTCATAATTAACTTTTATATCAGAAACACAAACCATTTCGCTGAAGAAATTCCTAAAATTATACAAACACGAGATTAAGAACATTTGTGAATACCACTCATATATATATATATTATATATATATATATATATATATATATATATATATATATATATATATATATATATATATATATTTATATATATATATATATATATATATATATATATATATATATATATATATATATATATATATATATATATATATATATACATATATATATATATATATATATATATATGTATATATATATATATATATATATATATATATATATATATATTAGCAGCTGTACCCATCCTTCGAAAATAGGATCGAACACACATTCACTTCCAAATGACCTGGAAGTAGTATATCTTTCCCCAGCCAATGCTACTGCGTCACTGACTGGCTCAGTCAGGCACCGCAGGCCGACGGCAGGTGTATACATGTTGCGACACGTTACTCGTGAATGATTTTCATCTTGAGGGGTCCCCCTTAAAACTGCCCTTGATAAAACTCAGACTATGGTTTGTAATTATTTATGTTAGATCATGGTACCGAATTTGAATGCAGTAGGCCTACCTTAGACAATTTGGGCGATAATTCCCAAAGAAGTCAGGGTAGGTAGGCTACGACCCCCTTCAGTAAGTCGAAAGGTCGTAGGCCTCCTGCCCCCTAATATTGTGGGAAACCCTTGGGGCACCATTCCCAGGGGTGGTTGGCCCCCTTACTAATGAGTTTGTCTTATGGGCCACACATTGTGGGTAGCCTGTTTGTACCTACAGAAACACCTCTACATACACTTAGATGCCAACTCCGAAAGTTGTAAAAAATGAGGGGATATGAAAAAGAGGGGTTATGACCTCTCCTTAAAAACGGCTCTAGAATTTCGGATTTTGACTAAAACCTTCCTATGGGGAGGGGAGGGGACTCTACGGTATGAATTTGGTAGCAAGTAGTTTTCATGGTCTTGGCGTGCATAGCGAACAGATAAACAAACAAATAAACAGATAGGAATTACCTTCTATAAATATATATATATATATATATATATATATATATATATATATATATATATATATATATATATATATATATATGTGTGTGTATATATATATATATATATATATATATATATATATATATATATATATTAGCAAACATTGAGCTACAAATATCATTTAATATCCAACTCGCTCTACTCTGGTCGTTATACGGAATGGGAATTATATAACTGACTAGTGATTCGTTAACTGTCAGATTCGAGCCACTAGTCAAAGCGCGATACGATATCAACTTGCATTTTGCAATATCAGAAGGTTATTCCATACCTGCATCAACAGGTCTGTGATACAACATAGTGTTAAAAATAAGGAGTGAACTTGTTTTATAAAATTGGAATGTAATTAGGGCATGGTATACAGCACAAACTTGTAATAGAGAGTTGGGTATACAACCAAGGGAGCTACGTGAGTTGGGATACCATATCTATGATTAATTGTATCAACTGGGATAACATCTATAAGGAGACCTGCATAGATGAGGGAACAGTTCGTAAGTATATTTACATGAACGTATTCACTTCACACACACACACACACACACACGCACACACACACACCCACACACACACATATATATATATATATATATATATATATATATATATTATATATTAATATATATATATATACTATATATATATATAATATATATATATTATATATATATCTATATATATATACATACATACACGTATACATATATGCATTAAGCTGAAAATGTCCTTTAATATCTGACTCACTCTACCTCGAAATTAACATATTTTCATATATGTTAACCGAAGGGGAATTTTTAAGTTGGCAATAATTTCATCAGCTCACGGGCTCGAACCACGGAACAAAGAAATCAGGACGTACAGTGAAGCGCTCTAACCACACGGCTATCACGAGAGGTATAAGTTAACGCCGCCTCTCACCTACAAATCCCTGTCGTTTTGGAGTCCGCATCAATCCATCTCGACCTTGATAACCGTGTAGTGCTTTTGTCGCACGTTGCCTATTTATGAGTCTTATCAATCACTTTAATTCATATATAGTACCTGAGCGTTAACTAATACCCCTCGTGATAGCTGTGTGGTTATAGCGCTTCACTATACATCATGATTTAATTTCAAGGTAGAGCGAATTAGATATTAAAGAACATCTGTAGCTTAATGCGTATATATATATATATATATAGATATATATATATATATATATATATATATGCGTGTGTGTGTGTGCGGGCACGCGTGTGTGTGTGTACACACATACTGCATATACTTAAACGAAAATAATATCTCCCTAAACTTAAAGAGCATCTTATCACATGGATCTACAGGAATCCACATTATCTGTTCGTCTCATGTGCCATAATCTTCCTCCGAAACACTGTAAAATAACACCGGTAAAAAAAAAATCCAGAACACTTCAAATTTTATTTTGAGAAAATAAATACATTTTTGTCTGACATCCTATGAAATTTCTTCAGCTACTGAAAAAATTAAAATGACACGTCAAAGATTATGTCACCGAAGAGCAACACTGCTCTGAGTTCACATATGTGAAAGGAATAAATAGCATTGGTACTTTGTGATAGAAAGAACCATTTATAGTTGACAAATGTTGCACAAAAGTGGAAGGATTCGTAAGGCTACATGAATGGAAGACGAACGCAGAGACAAAGATGTTATAATTGCATAATTATTGTTGTTATTCAAATAGTGACATTATGGAGTTCATTGGAAGGAAGTAACAGAATGTAATAGGAAATACAGAAAAAGGGACCTGTTATTAGAAAAAAAAGATTAGATTAACAAAGTAATCAAGATCAAAATGTAAGTTAATTATTAAAATGCGAGTATTCATTTAGAGTGGCAATACATTGCAACATCACTTGAACTTCTGGAGTTCCAGTTGCAACTTCTGGAGTTCCAGTTGCAACTTCTGGAGTTCCAATTGCAACTTCTGGAGTTCCAATTGCAACTTCTGGAGTTCCAGTTGACTTCTTGGAGTTCCATTGCACGTCTTGAAGGTTCCAATTGCAACTGGATTCTTCTTGGAGTTCCAGTTCAACTTCTGGAGTTCCAGTTGCAACTTCTGGAGTTCCAGTTGCAACTTCTGGAGTTCCAATTGCAACTTCTGGAGTTCCAGTTGCAACTTCTGGAGTTCCAATTGCAACTTCTGGAGTTCCAGTTGCAACTTCTGGAGTTCCAATTGCAACTTCTGGAGTTCCAGTTGCAACTTCTGGAGTTCCAATTGCAACTTCTGGAGTTCCAATTGCAACTTCTGGAGTTCCAGTTGCAACTTCTGGAGTTCCAATTGCAACTTCTGGAGTTCCAATTGCAACTTCTGGATTCCAATTGGCAACTTTCTGGGAGTTTCACAGTTTGCAACTTCTGGAGTTCCAATTGCAACTTCTGGAGTTCCAGTTGCAACTTCTGGAGTTCCAGTTGCAACTTCTGGAGTTCCAGTTGCAACTTCTGGAGTTCCAGTTGCAACTTCTGGAGTTCCAGTTGCAACTTCTGGAGTTTTCAATTTGACTTCTGGAGTTCCAGTTGAACTTTCCTGGAGTTCCAGTGAACTTCGGAGTTCCGGCAACTTTCTGGGAGTTCAATCTGCAACTTCTTTAGTTCAGTTGCCAAATTCTTGGAGTCCAGTTGCAAACTTTCTTGGTTCCAGTTTGCAACTTCTGGAGTTTCCAGTTTGCAATTCTGGAGTTCCAGTATTGCAAACTTCTGGAGCTCAGTGCAACTTCTGGGTTCCAGTGTTCCAACTTTCTTTTAGTTCCAGTTGACAACTTCTGGAGTTCCAGTTGGCAACTTTCTGGAGTTCAGTTGCAACTTCTGGAGTTCCAATTGCACTTTTCTTGGAGTTCAGTTGGCAAACTTCTGGAGTTCAATTGAACTTCTGGAGTTCCAATTTGCACTTCTGGAGTTCCCAGTTTTGCAACTTCTGGAGTTTCCAGTGCAACTTCTGATTTCCAGTTCCAACTTCTTTAGTTCCGTTGCAACTTCTGATTCCCAGTTCCAAGTTGCACTTCTGGAGTTCCAATTGCAACTTCTGGAGTTCCAGTTGCAACTTCTGGAGTTCCAATTGCAACTTCTGGAGTTCCAGTTGCAACTTCTGGAGTTCCAGTTGCAACTTCTGGAGTTCCAGGTTGCAAGTTTCTGGAGGTTTCAGTTCAATTAACTTCCAGGTTGTTCTTCCAGTTTTCACCCTTCTGGATTTCCAGTTGCAACTTCTGGAGTTTCCCAATTGCAACTTTCTTTAGTTCCAGTTTGCAACTTCTTTAGTTTCATTGCAAACTCGGGTGGAGGCTCCAGTTGCAACTTCTGGAGTTCCAGTTGCAACTTCTGGAGTTCCAGTTGCAACTTCTGGAGTTCCAGTTGCAACTTCTTTAGTTCCAGTTGCAACTTCTGGAGTTCCAGTTGCAACTTCTGGAGCTCCAGTTCCAACTTCTGGAGTTCCAGTTCCAACTTCAGGAGTTCCAGTTCCAACTTCTGGAATTCCAGTTGCAACTTCTGGAGTTCCAGTTCCAACTTCTGGAATTCCAGTTGCACAACATCCTGTGGGAGGCTGTTCCACAGCCTAACGGAGTAACGACTAAAGGACCTTTAGGACTGAGAGTTCGACAGCGAGGCAGCTGTTCCCTACTTCTTCTTGGTTTAATCCTCTGTCGGGGTCGTTGTTTTGAACGATCTTCGTTAAGGTATTTCGATCCCGTACGGCTTACGTCATATTTTTGGCAGATTTATTTACTGACGGTCGCCCTACCTGGATGCAACCCTCCCTAATTTACAGGTAATTTATTCCACTCTACATGACTCCGTCGCCAAGTACTCAACAAACGCGCTTTTTTCTTCTTCTTTTTTTTTTTTTTTTTTTTTTTTAGGAAATGCTCCTACGCTTCTGGACCAAAGAAAGACTTTGCTGTCTGTTAAGTTGAGAGATAACCAAGCGTGTGTGTTTGTGTGTGTGTATTGGGTCTCCTAGTCAAAAATTCGGCAAGTTGAGGTCATGGTACCTCATCCTTCTCCTACTCTCCCTCTTGATCCTACGTCGTCTGCTGGCATGGTACTTGGAAACTACTATCTTATTTCTTTTTTAGTTCGTTTCATGTTTCTACGCTCTGCGCTACAAATTTCCCCAGGCAATTGGCCCTCACCTACAGGTTAGCTTACTTTTTATATGCAAATATTCAGCCCCTGTATTCTTTGCTAGTGTATTATGCAACATTTCCCTCGTCCATTATATAACCGTGAATATCTCCAGTTTGCCCATCTTCTCAATACTTCCAACTGACTTTGCAGAAGATTCCATTGATGCCCGTCAGTAACCTGTTTCCGCTTATCAGTAAACAGTAATATTTCAACTTTTACCCAGATGGGAATTAGACGGTTAATAAGTTAAAAGTTATTAAAACGTGAATTTTATGTTTAATACATTAAATATACTGAAGGAGTTACCAATAACATTTCAACTTTTACCCAGATGGGAATTAGACGGTTAATAAATGAAAAGTTATTGAAACGTGAATTTTACGTTTAATACTTTAAATGTACTGAAGGAGTTAACGATAATATTTCAACTTTTACCCAGATGGGAATGAGACGCTTAATAAGTGAAAAGTTATTGAAACGTAAATTTTATGTTTAATACATTAAATATACTGAAGGAGTTGACAATAATATTTCAACTTTTACCCAGATGGGAATTAGACGGTTAATAAGTGAAAATTTATCGAAATATGAATTTTAAGTTTAATACTTTAAATACATCAAATTACGCAAAATTTATATTACAACGAATGATTTTGAGTTATAAGTTTTGATTAACATTGTCTACGTTTTATTACCTTAGTCATTTATGAGCATTCAACAGATGTGACAAAAAGGACTATATGGAACTATCAGTGTTTAGCCAGGTTTGGGGAGGTTTGTAAGGAATTCGTAATATTTTTGAATGATCAAAGTATG
>NC_087206.1:83163052-83170552 GCF_015104395.2 Macrobrachium nipponense
CTTAGTAATGTACAGTTTACAAAAAAAAAAAAATTCTAACCAGTGTTTATAGAATGTAATGAATTCGGGCATAAGACGTTTGCCTCCGGCACTGGTTACCTTAAACACCATACGTTACATTGTAGTTAACCTTATGCAAATACAAAAAACATCAAAGTGAGTGTTTTTATTTATTTATTTATTTTTTACGGTACAACATGGGACAAATTCTGAATCACATCGACACACCAACGTCTAAATAAATTTCATTAAGCCAGGAAACACCAAGAAAGAAAGGACACAGATAAAAAAAGAAGGAAGGTGAAGGGACACTATAAAAAACTGTAGTAACCTTAGAAACTGTATAGTGCCCATATAACCGCCAAACTAATAAATCATAAGAGATGGTGATGATATGAAACATGATAGTTATAGCCATAATAAATCATTGTAAAACATTCTGTATTCAAATGTGTTTTGATTATTATTATTATTATTATTATTATTATTATTATTATTATTATTATTATTATTATTATTATTATTATTATTATTATTATTATTATTCAGATGAACCCTAGCACACGTATGGAAATTGAAGTTTCCAAAGAATATTATTATTATTATTATTTGTGTGTGTGTGTGTGTGCTCTATCACAGTCCTCTCTAATTCGACTGGGTGGTATTTATAGTGTGGGGTTCCGGGTTGCATCCTGCCTCCTTAGGAGTCCATCACTTTTCTTACTATGTGCGCCGTTTCTAGGATCACACTCTTCTGCATGAGTCCTGGAGCTACTACAGCCTCTAGTTTTTCCAGATTCCTTTTCAGGGATCTTGGGATCGTGCCTAGTGTTCCTATGATTATGGGTACAATATCCACTGGCATATCCCATATCCTTCTTATTTCTATTTTCAGGTCTTGATACTTATCCATTTTTTCCCTTTCTTTCTCTTCAACTCTGGTGTCCCATGGTATTGCGACATCAATGAGTGATACTTTCTTCTTGATTTTGTCAATCAACGTCACGTCTGGTCTATTTGCACGTATCACCCTATCTGTTCTGATACCATAGTTCCAGAGGATCTTTGCCTGATCGTTTTCTATTACTCCTTCAGGTTGGTGTTCGTACCACTTATTACTGCAAGGTAGCGGGTGTTTCTTGCACAGGCTCCAGTGGAGGGCTTTAGCTACTGAATCATGCTTCTTTTTGTACTGCTTCTGTGCAAGTGCCGGACATTCGCTTGCTATGTGGTTTATGGTTTCATTTTTCGTATTGCACTTCCTACATATGGGAGAGATGTTATTTTCATCTATCGTTCTTTGGACATATCTGGTTCTTAGGGCCTGATCTTGAGCCGCTGTTATCATTCCTTCAGTTTCCTTCTTGAGCTCTCCCCTCTGTAGCCATTGCCACGTGTCATCGCTGGCTAGTTCTTTAGTCTGTCTCATGTATTGTCCGTGCATTGGTTTGTTATGCCATTCCTCTGTTATGCTTGTCTTTCTCCTGTCTTTGTATATTTCTGGGTCTTCGTCTACTTTTATTAGTCCTTCTTCCCATGCATTCTTGAGCCACTCGTCTTCACTGGTCTTCATATATTGCCCCAGTGCTCTATTCTCGATGTTGACGCAGTCCTCTATACTTAGTAGTCCCCTCCCTCCTTCCTTTCGTGTTATGTATAGTCTGTCCGTATTTGCTCTTGGGTGTAGTGCTTTGTGTATTGTCATATGTTTCCTGGTTTTCTGGTCTATGCTGCGAAGTTCAGCCTTCGTCCATTCCACTATTCCTGCTCTGTATCTGATTACTGGCAATGCCCATGTGTTTATGGCTTTTATCATATTTCCGGCGTTGAGTTTTGACTTGAGTATCCCCTTGAGTCTCTGCATATATTCTTTCCTGATCGTGTCCTTCATCTCTTGATGTTTTATATCCCCTCCTTCCATTATTCCCAGGTATTCGTATCCTGTCTCATCTATGTGTTTGATGTTGATTCCATCTGGTAGCTTTATCCCTTCAGTCCTTGTTACTTTGCCCTTTTGTATGTTGACTAAGGCACATTTTTCTATTCCAAACTCCATCCTGATGTCCCCAGATACAATCCTTACAGTCTGGATTAGGGTATCTATTTCCTTGATGCTCTTACCATACAGCTTGATGTCGTCCATGAACATCAGATGGTTGATTCTGTTGCCTCTTTTCTTGAGTTGGTACCCAGCATCCATCTTCTGCAGTACTTTTGTCATTGGAATCATGGCTACTACGAAGAGTAGTGGGGGCAGTGAGTCGCCCTGGAAGATCCCTCTCCTGATATTAACTTTTGCTAGTCTTATTCCAGAGCTTGTAAGTATTGTATTCCAGTTGCGCATTATATTTTTGAGTAAGCTGATGGTGTTTTCCTCTGCTCCATATATTTTCAGGCATTCTATTAGCCATGTGTGCGGTACCATGTCGAAAGCTTTCTTATAGTTTATCCATGCCATGCTTAGGTTGGTTTTCCTTCTCTTACTGTTCTTCATTACCATTTTGTCTATCAGGAGCTGGTCTTTTGTGCCTCTACACTTCCTTCTGCAGTCTTTCTGTTGGTGGGGGATGGTGTTTGTATCCTCTAGGTAGTTGTATAACCTTTCACTGATGATACCTGTTAGTAACTTCCACATTATTGGTAGGCAGGTGATAGGCCTGTAGTTACTGGCTATATTTCCCTTACTCTTATCTTTCTCGACTAGGATGTTCTTCCTGTGGTCATCCATTTGGGCGCACGGTGATTTGAGATACAATGCTGGAGTTGTTCTGCTATTCGTGGGTGTAGGGCCTTGAAGTTTTTGAGCCAGTATCCATGGACTTCATCGGGACCTGGGGCTTTCCAGTTGGGCATTTTCTTTAGTTGGTGTCTAACTATGTCTGTCGTGATGTCAGTGAATCTTTGTTTTATAATCCCTGTTTCTTCAGCTTTGACTTCCTGGAGCCATGTTGCATGTTTGTTGTGTGATACCGGATTGCTCCATATGTTTTCCCAGAGTCTCTTACTTAGTTCGGCTTCAGGAATTTCTTGGTGGTTGTCTTCCCCTCTTAGTTGGCTGTATAGTCTTTTCTGGTTGGTTCCGAATAGTTTGTTCTGTTGGTATCCCTTATTCCTGTTCATGTACCGTTGGATCTTATGTGCTTTGGCCTTAAGCCTCTGTTTTACATCTTCTATTGTGTTGTTTAGTCCCCTCTCCTGTACTTTGTATTTCTCGTTCAGTTCCTCCCTTGTTTTCTTGCTTCTTAGCCTTTTTTCTGCCATCTCTTTCAGTTTACTCAAGTCAGATCTCATCCCCATGATTTGCTTTTCCATGCGCCTTTTCCAAGGCGGTTGCTGTTTTGGTTTCTGTTGGGTTGGTTGTGCTGGTGGTGTTGGTGTTCGAATCCCCATCAGTTCTGCTACTAATCTTGCTCCTGCATATGTCAAGTTATTTGTTTCTGTGATATTGGTGGTGTGTATTAGTCTCATTATTTCATTGACCTCACTTGTTTTCTCCCTTAATTTCTTGGTGTTGTAGGCTTTCATGGAGGGGATCTTTGTTCTCTCTGTATCTGGGTTCATCCATTGTCTGATCTTTTCTAACCATTCCGTCCTGTCTGTTACTTCGTCGGTGTTTCTTCGTATCTCGTTATTTGATACCTCATCATCCCTGTCGTCTTCTGTGGCATCGTCTCTCAGTTCGTCTTCTTGTAATTCGTTGCCGTGTGTGATTTCCCTTTCCAATTCCTCTCTTTCTGTTGGGGAGAGCCAGTTTTTTTTCTTTATGTTCTTTACTTGGTCTGTCAGCCCCTGCTCTGTTTGGGGGGTGTTATTCCTCTCATTCCAGATGTTGACCAACCTTCTCCTATATCCTCTCTCCGTCGGGTTGCTTCTGATGTAGCATCTCCATATTTCCTTATTTTCTTCTCTTGTCCATTTCTTCCTCTGGTTTGCTTCTGTAGCTCCAGTCTCTGGTTGTTGTTTACTGTCGTTGTGGTGGTCAGTTGCTGGATGACGACCTCCAAGTACCTGACCGTTTTCCCCTTCAATTGGGCTGAATACCTGGCTGTCGGACGAAGCTCCTCTGTTGCCAGAGGTTCCATTTACGTCGTTGTCGTTTAATCCTTCATTTCTTTCCATCATTGCTGAGTTTTGCTATTTAACCCATAGCTGGACCCTACCCCATCAGGAATAGGTACTTATTTACAGCTGAGTAGACTGAGGAAATTATGGTAAAGATCCTTTCCAAAGGAATCAACGCCGAGGAGAGCGGTCACCCATCCAACGACTGACCAGCCCCAATGTTGCTTAACCAGTCAATTGGGGGCCTAACCCACTCAGCCACGGCGCCACATTTTTATTATTATTATTATTATTATTATTATTATTATTATTATTATTATTATTATTATTATTATTATTATTATTACTCAGAAGTTGAACCGCAGCATACGTATGAAACAAGCTTACCGCAGAGTCCATTGACTTGAAATTCAAGCCTCCAAAGAATATGTTCATTAGAAAGGAGTTACAGAATCTAAGGCGAAATACAGAAAGAAGGGATCACTTAATAAAGAAGAAAAAAGAAAGCATGTTAACAAATTAACATATAAATATAACGAAAAGTAAGTCGATTATAAAAAAAAAAAATAACTAAATGGCCATCTTACCTATGGGGGCTCGGTTTCGATTTCTTGTGCTGAAGCATCGTATAGCGGCCAATTTTTGCGGGGTAACGGGTGACGAATAGCCCACTCGACACGATCCTGTTGCCCATATCGTCATCTTCACCTCCCCAGCCCAGGAATTTGTTGCTGTAGCCATTGACTGCCTTGAAGTGATCCACAGACATCGCTAAAACTCCGCCCACAAATTCAGGGGCAGGTATCCTGGAAGACGTGAGACGACTCAGTAAGTCTTGCCACCTCCGGAACCATCATTCCACTACCATGAAACAAGCGAGCAGGTCTTGCATCACTCAAATTCTACCCTTTTAGTTTGAAAAGGATTAAAACGCTGCCTCTGGTAACAGATCGTTGTCGCACTTTGAAACTTAGAATACAATAAAAGCCACAAAATGGATAAAAGATTGATTTAAGCAACCTACACACTTTTTCGGAGCGTCATGCCTCCTCTTCAGTGTGGAAACACTTAAATACATTTGTTCTCTCCAATTTAGGCTTCTTTTTAAATCAATATTCTATAGATCTACGAAATTTAACTCAAATCAAGTAAAATAATAGGGGGGGGGGGGAGGGGTGAGTGCTAAAACGTGGAATAGGGTATAACACTTTCACTTCAACTTAGGTGGGTAAAAAAATAATAAAGAAATAAAAAAACAAAAAGAAAACAGATAGAAGCTCCAGAAGTCTGTTATTGCAAGAGTCGGTGGGGGATTTCTTGAATGAACTCTCATATACGAAAGTTGAAAAATGGACACAACGCTTTCTACAACTGGTTATTCATGAACTGACCAGCAGTGGTGAGCACTGCGTCCGTCTTTGAGAATTAGCTTTCTACCCAAAGTTGACCGACTAGTCAGTCGATCATTGATATGAAAAGCGATGATGATTTCTTTGGTGATTACAGCAACTGCATGATAAAGTTATTCAACAATAATCTATACATGACATTTTCAGGACTTGAAAGTAGTTAGTTCCACATTACTGATTCTTTATATGCTTTCAGAGTCTTTCAGATCTATTTGTATTTTACACGGTGAATATGGAGAGTAATTCATAAACTGGTGAAAGTCCTGTTTTAATTCGTGAACTTCCAATAGATCTCGACGATTATGGCATTATTGAAGACACCCAGGACATGTTATTAATTGGATGAAATCCTCTTTAGTACCAGGTATATTTCAACATGGTCTTAGATGCTGTCGCTAATTAAATATATACTAGGATTGTAGTCTTCCTATCTAGGACGAAATAGTTCATCCACTGAAACTTTAGCTGATGGTGTAGATTGATCTTTCTTTAGAGTATTATGCAGTTATCAGTAACATAGCAACTTCAGATCACAATGGAACTACTTGTTGGATGTTTGGATAGAAGAGAGGAAGATAGATTTATAAGGAACGTGTCTAATAAAAAGTCCATATCATTTTTATCTTCGCGTGCATACTGTTAGATAAATAGATATATTTCGTGTATGAAGAACGTAATCTCAGAGGTTGATTGCACTAATCTAAGTTATGCAACCTTTATACAAATCTAGACTTTAAAAGTACATAGGAGCCTCTTATTTAAGTTGCCTGTTGGCTTGAAGGAGAGAACGTAACATAATTACCGTCGTTGGCTCATACAAAACAAAACAAGGACGTGTTATTAAATAGTTCCCAAGACTATTATTATTGTCAAAAGCTGTTATTTTCAAAGCTATTCCTGCCTTCCCAGCTTATTCAAACCTTGGGAAGCTTTGACAATAATAGTAGTAGGAGTTGCGTGATAATACGTCATTGCTTTGTTTTCAGTGGGCTAATGACAATTATTTATTTACATGGAAGTCTCATGAAATATTTCAGCATTACCTAAATTATTATTATTATTTTGTTTTGTCTATCACAGTCCTCCAATTCGACTGGGTGGTATTTATAGTGTGGGGATCCGGGTTGCATCTTGCCTCCTTTGGAGTCCATCACTTTCCTTACTATGTGCGCCGTTTCTAGGATCACACTCTTCTGCATGAGTCCTGGGGCAATTTCAGCCTCTAGTTTTTCCAGATTCCTTTTCAGGGATCTTGGGATCGTGCCTAGTGTTCCTATTATTATTATTATTATTATTATTATTATTATTATTATTATTATTATTATTATTATTATTATTATTATTATTATTATTTCAGTAGATGGAACCTATTCGCAGGGAACAAGTCCACCAAATGGGCCATTGACTTGAAATTCAAGCTTCCAAAGAATGTTGGTTTGACCCTCCCACCGGAGACCCCAAACTGCACCACTACACAGAGGGAAACACAAACCCGCGACATCTGGGTGGCACACCACGACACTAACCACTATACCAGCGGACCAGCTAAAGTGGTAACAGATGCAATCTCGTACGACAAGTAAAGTCTTGTACATTCAATAAGTTATGTTCTCAAACATTAATGATTCTGGGGAGCTCACTTGAGCCGCAACTTTCACTGGGCTGATAGCAAAGATGGCCGTTTCGAGTAAGCGGTTCATGAAATGGTTTCGCGTTTAATTCGAAAACCAGACTCTACAAACGAACAAACGTTCTGCCGCACACTTACTTGTATCTAAGAGTGTTAACCTCTCCAGACATGTGACGCGGTTGATCTGGACAAGCGTAGATATTCCTGTCATTTTCTGGTAGTAGGTCTATATCATGAAATACGAAGCATTGATAATTATATATCTTCAGAGCTTCCACCGTACCAACGTTCATTAGCAAACCCTTATTGAACGTTCCATTTCCTGGGAAAGAGAGAGGAATTATAAGATCGTCAGAGCTGGCGCACTTTCAGTGGGAAACGACCTTTTTTATTGTAAGT
>NC_087206.1:83175552-83195552 GCF_015104395.2 Macrobrachium nipponense
GATAAAAACATAATCACCTTTTTTTTTCTATATATCCCCTTAAAATTTCTCGACCAAGTAGGCATAAAATCATTTAACCAATCAACGCCAACTTAATCCTCCCGATATTTGGTCAGGCAGTTCATCTTCTCTTGGCAAAGAGGCAAAGCATCAAATGTATCGCTTTCATAAGTAACCTGAATGTTTCAACAAATTTCCTTACTATGAGAAACTGGCTCAAGAAAATGTGGCAGTGAAATATACTGAAATATAATAAGATTATGATGAAGAAAACTATAAAACAAAATGCAACATTTTTCCAGAAATCAAGCAACATGCTTGGAATTAAGTTCTCCATTAGCAAATGATCCTCCAGCAACATTTAGGCTTGGAGAATTTGGTGCTGGAATATTCATTCTGACCGTTGACGTAATTATATATATATATATATATATATATATATATATATATATATATATATATATATATATATATATATATACGTATGTATGTATGTATGTACGTATGTATGTAGGCACAAACATACATACAAACATATGCAAGAGGTGATGCGGACACTGAACGAGATGTTCAACAGAGAAATAACTCCAGCTAAAGGAGAGACTTATTTATCGTTAATGCCCTCTTACAAAGTCCTCCCACAGCTCTTTTGCCACCTGAATAAACGTATCTATAAATCTTTTATCATTCGTCTTTTCTATTTCAGATTGTTCTCTCAATGTATACTATCAAAGCCTAAAAGACCATCCGAGAATGTAACCCCTCCAACTGACAGAAACTACTTACTTCCACTGTCAAAATGCCTTATTTTCTCGTCATGAAAGTATTTATACTTTAAAAGCCAAACGGAACTCATCTTTATCTCTGTGCTCACTACTCCATTCACGAAACTGTCGATATTCCGTTCTAGCTGCATTATTTCTCTTACCTCTGATTTTCGATCTCAGAACACAGAGACCAGATCCCATAGTTGTACGTTTTTTAATCTGTCAACGACTCTCTCTCTCTCTCTCTCTCTCTCTCTCTCTCTCTCTCTCTCTCTATATATATATATATATATAATATATATATATATCTATATATATATATATATTATATATATATATATATATATATATATATATCCTTTAGCTACCTCATCACCATGGTATACTTTAAGATCAATGTCGTTTCTTGCGATTAAGACGATCATTATGGAAATATGAAGACTTCCATTATGACAAGGGTAATATTCAATATTTAACTGTTCATCAGTAATTGGTGAAATAAGGGATTTTTTTTTTTAAATTTTGATGTTATTCTAACTAATTTAATTTTCATTTCCAAAATTTGATTGGGGACTAGGGTAGAGTCAGTGTTTGGGAATTATGGGTGGGATACGGGTTGGGGTATACCGCATCCTGTCCTTCTTAACCTAACCTGATTTAGGATTCTGGGTACTACTTAGCCAGGGAATGGCGCCGCCTTTATTATAACCTTACCCTAAGGTAGGGCTTCTCACTGAGGTTCCACCTGCCGGCTAGATGTGGGAGTTGAATTCAATTAAGCCAAAAAATTTGCGACGCTAGAAAATAGAATTCATTCGGAGCCAGGGACTCCATAATTGGCCATTTTTAGAAATGAGTGATTTTTGACGACTTTGAAAAGATGCCGAGTGTCCTTTCCGAGCCAAGGGCACAGAAGAGCTTTCTTTTAACGCATCTGGACTAAAACAAGATAGGAACCATAAGAATGGACAGTGGGAAAATGAGAACTGTAGTAATTCCGTTTGCTAAAATATTCCCGGAACTGAAATACCTAACAAATTGTTATACATTACGAGCCACATGCGTCAGTGTCAAGCTATGTCAACAGGAAAATAGAGACAACTCAAGTTCCCTTCAAAAATCATAAATTGACGTAGTTCCCCCCTTTTCATTGTCCGGATAACTTAACTGACTACCAGTTTCAAAACTTACGTTTCTTCGGCGATAAGGTTCCACGGAGCGACAGACGATAGCTTGGCTCACAGTGTAAGGAATATCTTTCCCATATACGGCTACCGGCAGACCGATCGTCCCTATCGTCAACAGGTGTCACGGTGTTTGTCTGTCAAAAACTAGAAGGAACCAGAAAACACCCGCCTGGTTTACTCTACAAGGTAGTCGGTAACAGGCTATACGGTCTGCGAAGCTGCACTTGATCGTCCTTCAGCTGCGCGAACTCGAGTTATGAATGCTAGGCGTCTCCTGATCGATTGCCCCCCCCCCCCCCCCCCCCCCCCCCCCCCCCCCCCCCCCCCCCCCCCCCACCCCCCCCCCCCCCCCCCCCCCCCCAAGTCTTGAAGCAGATTATAAGGCGTAACTTTCTTTGTGTAGCAATATTTAGATTTTTATTTCTCTCCTCGTGTGCAAATGTACTTGGGTTTGTTTGGTTTATGTAAACTTAGCTTCATATGGATTTTACTTAGTATGTTTATTCATACACACTCATACACATTATATATATATATATATATATATATATAGTATATATATAATATATATATATATATATATGAGTGTGTGCTTGTGTGCGACCAGTGTCTCTTTCAAAACTAATCTAATGATTCGTGGATGACTTGGCATGTGCCATTCTTTCCCCATGACCACGGTGTCAATTACCCAGATGTTGTTACGCCAGATATAATACACAATCAATCAATCCCCATGACCGGTTCATCTCAAAACCCTGTGAACAATCATTTCGTCTGTGCTAATGATTTTTATCATTCGTTTCTAAGCCTTTCAGTTCCTCTTTTGCAGCAAATGCTGTGTTAGTAAATGCTATGCTACCATGTTTATAAGTCGTATTCTTCATGTGAATAAGTACCATGATACCGTTTGAGTAATTGCTATGCCAAAGAATTCGCAGAGAAATTTGGTATTGATTCTTGTTATAACTGATGGCTAAAACACTTACAAAATATCTTTTCTTGGATTCTATAATATATATATATATATATATATATATATATATATATATATATATATATATATATATATATATATATATATATGATATATATATATCTATCTATCTATCTATATATATATATATATATATATATATATATATATATATATATATATATATATATATATATATACTATATATATATATATATATATATATATATATATATATATATATATATATATATATATAATATATATATATATATATATATATATATATATATTATATATTGCTACTTTCAAAATGCATATTTCCCTTCTTTGACTGTATAAAGTATTGTGTATAAGATTGTGCAACATTTTTCAGATTCCTAGCTAGCTTAGAGATAGGATGTTTTAAATGTGTGGTCAGATTTCCCATAACATAATTTATAAAAAGAATATGTAACGTAGATTGTAGAAAGAGAGAGATTATCTTTGTCCGTTCAAAGCTAGAGTTGTTTTTCCTAATCTGTCAACACGTTTATTTGGGGACCTCGATTCTTCATTGTGTTTTGTGATTCTGTCATCATGTATGATAAGGGACTTCTGCTTCGGTTGATCGAGTCAAGTACGTGCCTTTTTTTAACAGACTGGTCTCGTATGCGTATGTCTTTGCTGAGTGCCACGTGCAGATTACACATTTTGTATGTAAAGTTGTGTAAGATTTCGAAGCTTCTAGAAAGAATTATTGCCCAAAACGTTTTGTGTCATCTCCCCTGTCCAGCTTCCATAAGGGAGAAGTTTTTCATTCGGGCTTAAAGACTCAAACCGTTCACAAATCTCTCTCTCTCCCTCTCTCTCCATTGCATAGCACTTTTGATTTTAAAGTAACGTAACGATTTCGTACTTATTGAATGGTCACTCTTAATTTGTAAATTTCAGATTTGATATTTCTTAGAGTTTATTTAGTGTTATTTGGTGTTTTTTGTGGAATCTGAACAAACATTGTTGTTGTAACGGCGCCTGGTTTTGTGAAAGTGTGAAACAAGCTGCAGCAAGAAAGAAAGAAGTTGGTATACCAAAAAGGTAAAGTGCATTATATTTTTATTAGTTGCAACTAATAACTGATAGGAACAGAGGTTTGGTAAGAACTAATAACTAATAACTGATAGGAACAGTGGTTAGATAAAAGCTAATAACTGATGGTTACAAAGGTTTGGTAAAAACTAATAACTATTGGTTACTATGGTTTAGAGAACTGATAACTAATAGTTACAATGGTTTGAGTGAAATTTACACTTTTGCACATTGCAAATTTTTGTGTTTTGTGTTTATTCATTTGAAGTGATTTTTATGTTTTGTGCATTTGTCCATTTTCTTATTTGAAGGGGTTGTGCCACTTTTTAATTTTATATTCTGTGTGATTAATACTTTTTGAAATTTTGGTATTGTCCCACATTTTCTGTATTTTCATTTGCATTCACAATTTAATTGACTTAGTTATTTTCATTAATTAATCATTAGACATTTAATTAAATTTAACACTTGTGAATTAATTTGCATTTACTTAGAATTCTTTTCAAGTTGTATTATTGCTTAGCACTTGTGAATTAATTTAAAATTTTCAATTATTGCCTAACACTTTTGAATTTTGATTGAATTAATTTTCTTGAATTTTGAGATAAATTCATTTTGATTTAATTTTACTCAATTTGATTCAAGAATTAATTAAACTCTACTTTGTTTTCAAGTAACAGTAATTTTCCCTGATATTGTGAATTTCACTTATAAATTTTGAGTTTAATAATAAATTTTTGTATTTAAAATTTTTATTATAAGTGTTTTCATTTCTAACCAGTATATTTGCATATGATTATGATTAGTTTAGGTAGAAACATAGAGTGGTAATTGATCTGTTTTCCTTCAATTAACTTGAAGTGACTTAGAACCAGGGAAGTACTTAGACTTCTGAAATCAGGGAAATACTTAGACTTTTAAAGTTGTTGATGGAGTGATGCCCTTTGATTAATTTAATTACTTACAAGATTACCTCACACCGGTTTTGATGAACTTAGTCTGATTTTCTGCAATTCTGGTAAGTTGTTAAGGGATCACTGTTGCCTTTAGAGTAGTTAGTCGTTTAGTACCTGTGATGAGGGTTCAGGTGTCTGGCTTTTGTGGGGTAACAATAAATGAGTGGTAAGTGTAGTAACCAGATACGTGGCACTTCGTCACAGGTGCCCAGAGACCCGGGAAAACAGATTTCATTATCACTCTAGTATGTACTGGTGTTAGGGATATATTTTGTTTGGAGAGTGACCATATAGTTTTTGTTTTGCATTTATTGTATTGAATTGTAAGTTGATAACTTAGAGGAAAATGGCTCAGTTCAAGGTTCAGGAATTTTTAGCAGCCCCTTCCATCCAAGTGTTGTCTGAAACCACTCTGATTAAAGCACAGTGGAGAGCTTTAGCAGTGGCATGTGGTGGTTATGTGTCTACTAGTATGGTAAAGGCACAAATAAGATGTATTGCTATGGAATCATTGATAGACTCTGGTAGAATAACTGATGAAGATGAGTTAGAATTGGCTCAAGAATTGTTGAATGTAGCACGTGCTGATCTTATGAATAAGCAAGCAGAAAAGAAGGAGAAAAGTGATGCAGAGTTAGAGCTTAGACGCATTGAAGCAGAAGAGAATTTGATTAAGCTGAAAATGCAAGCTGAAAGAAAAAGAATAGACAGGGAAAAACAAGAAAGAAGAGAAAGAGAAGAAGAAAAAGCAGCAGAAGAGGAAAGAGAAAGGATAAAAGAGGAAAGAGAAATCGCAAGACATGAAAGGGAGATGGAATTGATGATAGCTAGATCCACATTACCTGTAACACCGTCTAACCCTAACCAAGGTAATCAAGACCCTGTATTTGATGTAGTAAGAGTACAGAAGTTAATCCCTAAGTTTACTGAAGAAGCTCCAAATGAGTTTTTTGATCACTTTGAGAAAGTGGCTTCAGGTATGGGATGGCCAGAAGATAAATGGACAGTTTTGCTACAAAGTGTCTTGATTGGTAAAGGGAGAAGTGCTTATCTAGCCTTAACAGCTGATCAGTGTAAAGACTACAAGGTACTTAAACACAGTGTGCTACAAGTTTACCAGATGACCCCAGAGCACTACAATGAAAGATTCAGACATTTAAGAAAAGATGAGAAGGGAACATTCTTAGATTATGCGTACAAAGTGAGAAGGTGTCTCAAACGTTGGTTAGAAGCTGCTAAAGTTAAAACTTTTGATGAGTTAGAAGAATTGCTTGTCCTTGAACAGTATCTTAAAGGCATTCCTGAACACATAAGAGCCTGTTTGAGAGGGAGAGGTGAAGAAACTTGACAAAGCTGCTACACTGAGTGAAGATTACAATATAATCAGTAGTAAACGTAATTACAATGTCAAGTACCTGAGCCAACAACGCCCAGGTTTTAAGTCTTATCCAAATAACAGGAACAAATTTAATGAAAAACCTACAAGTGATACTACCAAGAGTATACAAGGTAATATGACTCAGCAAGCTAATGTGAAATCCTCATCCAGTTTTTTAAGACGGTTTCAGAAACCTAATATTGTCTGTTTCAAGTGTGGAAGAGTAGGACACTACAGTCAAGAGTGTTACCGGAATCAACAGCAGTCAAAGCCAGTTGGTGAAGTAGTAAAAGGTGACCAGGTGAAACAATCTACGAAGAGCAGTGTGGGAAAGAATCAGACTCCAGAGAATAATGAAACCAAACAAGCTGAATGTTTAGCAACCAGTGGAAATGTTACCTCAAGCAGTGAGTGGCTTAGCGGTGTGCAGGCTTTTAAGCCATATGTCTATGAGGGTATGCTGTCAACTCAAGAAGGAAGTATGCAGGCACCAGTCAAGATATTACGTGATACAGGGAGTAACCATAGTGTGGTAGTACGTGGTTCTCACCCTCAGTTGGAGAAGAATCTCACAGGAGATTCAGTTATTTTGAAGGGTATAGGAGGAGAGGAAGTAACTCCTATATAATGCTTACACCTGTCATGTGAATTGGTGACAGGGAATGTTGATTTTGCTGTAAAGGACTCACTGGCTGTGGAAGGTGTACATGTTCTGTTGGGGAATGAAGTTGGTGATGTGCCATTTATTCCTTGTCCTGTAGTGACAGACAAACCATTGAGGATTAGTCCTACAATAGAGTTGGAGAAGAATAACCTCCACCTGTTTCCTAGTTGTGTAACTACCAGAAGTATGAAGAGGACTACAACTGCAAGTGAAGAAACTGAGGATTTACACACCCAAGAAGGATCGAGTGAAGGATCTTTGTGCTTAGAAGAATTGTTCCAAGGAAGTGATGTTTCCCATAGTGCTGAACAAGAAGAGATTTCCCAAGAAGATGAAGAAGACGATGACGACGAAGAAGAAGAACCTGATGTTCCTGAAGAGACTCCGAGTAGTCAACGTGTTATTGAAGACAGTAGTGAAACTACAGTAGCTGAGTTAGCAGATATTGAGAATTCAACCCTTGAAGTTGGTCAAGTGACAAGAGAGAAGCTGATGGACTTGCAGAAGAAGAATGCATCGTTAACTGATTTGTTCTTCAGAGTTGTTGATCGAGAAGAGATGCAACAAACTCCTACCTGTTATTATCTGAAGGAAGGTTTGCTGATAAGGAAGTATAGACATACAGATATACCAGGAGATGCTGTATGGGGCGAATATCATCAAATTTTGATTCCATATCCATTGAGGAAGCAAGTGGTTGCAGTAGCTCATGAGTCTGGACATATGGGAATCAGGAAGACTGTGGAGAAGATCATGAAATATTTTTTCTGGCCTGGACTTCACAAAGATGTTAGCAGGTTCTGTCGTGAGTGTCATACCTGCCAGATAGCTGGAAAACCCAATGAAACCATCAAGAAAGCTCCCCATACAACCTATAGAAGTTAGAGGAGAACCCTTTAGCAAAGTGGTTATAGATATGGTTGGATCACTGCAGAAGACAAAGAAAGGAAATGAGTATTTATTAACATTAATGTGTCCTGTGACAAGATATTCAGAGGTGATCCCTGTTAGAAACATATCTGCCAAGATAGTTGCTGAAAAACTTGTGGAGTTTTTCTCAAAGTTTGGTATACCAGAAATGGTACAATGTGACAGAGGAACAAGCTTTACTTCAAAGTTATTCCAGGATGTGATGAATTTGTTAGGAGTGAAACAACAGTTATCCACTGCCTATCATCCAGAGACTCAAGGTGCCTTGGAAAGGTTCCACCACACATTGAAAAGTATGCTGACAAAGTATTGTTCTGAGTCAGGAAGAGAATGAGATGTTGGTTTACCATTAATGTTGTTTGAAGTTAGGAGTGCTTATCAAGAAAGTATGGGATGTTCACCTAATGAAATGACTTTTGGTAGAGAAGTTAGAGGACTGTTGAAGATTCTTGCAGAAAATTGGGAAGGAAATCAAGAGGAAAGTCAAGGAGAGTATGTGAAAAACTTAAGGAAAAGGTTGAAAGAGATTAGAAAATTCTCTTTAGAAAATCTGAAAGTTAGTCAAGAAAAAATGAAAAGGAGATATGATGCTAAGACTAAGCTAAGAAGTTTTAGTGTTGGTCAACAAGTGTTAGTGTTCTTTCCTATCAAGAGATTTCCCCTCACTAATAAATTTCAAGGTCCTTACAAGATAATTCAGAAGTTAAGTGATAGAAGTTATGTGATTGAAACACCAGAAAGAAGATGAAGACAAAGGAAGATACATGTGAACCTCTTGAAACCTTATTTCTCAGAAACTAAAACTGAAACTGTGTCAGTAACCCAAACAACTTTATCTACAGAAGACGATGATGGCTACGAATTGGGAGCTGAAAGTAAGATGAATAATTCTTCAATTTTGGAAAATTTGGAGGATAAACTGAAACATCTGAGTGTTGAACAAGGTGAAGACTTAAGTGAAGTAATTAGAAGTTTTCCAGAAATTTTTGCAGATGTGCCTAGACATACTGATCTGACTAAGCATGAAATCAAGCTTCAAGAAGATGGAAGACCTTTCAAGCAAAAAGCCTATCGCTTATCACCGTATCATCGAGATGTTTTGAAGAAGGAAGTTAAGTATTTGCTGCAACATGGATTAGCAGAACCCAGTTCAAGTCACTTCAGTTCTACATGTGTGTTAGTGAAGAAACCAAATGGTTCATTTAGGATGTGTACTGATTATAGGAAACTGAATTCTATCAGTGTGGCTGACAATTATCCTTTGCCCCTTATAGATCAGTTACTTGATAATATTGGGCAAGCTAAGTTTGTTTCCAAGATAGACTTGTTGAAAGGATATTATCAAATTCCTCTTAGATGGGAATGCCAAGTTGCTGTCAGCTTTTATTACTCCATTTGGACTGTATCAGTATACTGTTCTGCCATTTGGTCTGATGAATGCACCTGCAACATTTCAATGAGTGATGGATCAACTGTTAGGATCGACAGAAGGAGTAGGTGTATACCTAGATGACATCGTGATTTACTCTACAACGTGGGAAGAACATCTGAAGATTCTGAGGAAAGTTTTCAAGAAACTACAAGAAGCAGGATTGACAGTCAACCTAGAGAAGAGTGAGTTTGGCAAGGCAACTGTGCAGTATCTTGGGTTTGAAGTTGTGAAAGGCCTTCTTGCTCCAGTAAATGCCAATGTAGAAGGTATCCGTAAGTCTACCCCACCTACTACCAGGAAACAGCTACAGAGATTTTTGGGGATGGCTGGATTTTATCGTCGTTTCTGCCCAAATTTCTCAGCCGTAGTAGCTCCCTTGACAGACTTGACTAGTCCCAAAGCTAAATTTATTTGGACTCCAGAGTGTCAAGAATCCTTTGAGAAGGTAAAAGCCATTTTAACTTCTAGACCAGTACTTCAAGCTCCAGACTTCGACAAGAAATTTGTGATACAAGTTGATGTGTCGGACTGTGGCATTGGAGCTGTTCTACTTCAAGAAGATGAAAATAATATCTACCATCCTGTGTGCTTCATGTCTTCAAAATTGAAAAAACATCAGAAAGTATACTCGACAATCGAGAAGGAAACTTTAGCCTTAATCCCAGCCTTGAAAAAATTTGAAATGTATGTGAATAGACCTAGGAATGAAGAAATTTTAGTGTTGTCTGATCACAATCCACTATCATTTATCCAGAGAATGAAAAACCATAATCAAAGACTGACGAGGTGGTCTTTGTGCCTGCAACAGTGTAACTTAAGAGTGCAGCACATTAGTGGCAAAAACAATGTAGTTGCTGATTATTTATCTCGTTGTGAATCGTTGCATTCAACATCGTGATAAAAAATCTTCTTGGGGGAGGTATATTATATATTGCTACTTTCAAAATGCTTATTTCCATTCTTTGACTGTATAAAGTATTGTGTATAAGATTGTGCAACATTTTCAGATTCCTAGCTAGCTTAGAGATAGGATGTTTTAAATGTGTGGTCGGATATCGCATAACATAATTTATAAAAAGAATATATAGCGTAGAATGTAGAAAGAGAGAGATTATCTTTGTCCGTTCAAAGCTAGAGTTGTTTTTCCTAATCTGTCAACACGTTTGATTAGGGACCTCGAGTCTTCATTGTGTTTTGGGATTCTGTCATCACATATGATAAGGGACTTCTGCATCGGTCGATCGAGTCAAGTACGTGTCATTTTTTAACAGACTGGTCTCGTATGCGTATGTCTTTGCTGAGTGCCACGTGCAGATTACACATTTTGTCTGTAAAGTTGCGTAAGATTTCGAAGCTTCTAGAAAGAATTATTGCCCAAAACGTTTTGTGTCATCTCCCCTGTCCAGCTTCCATAAGGGAGAAGTTTTTCATTCGGGCTTAAAGACTCAAACCGTTCACATATCTCTCTCTCTCCCTCTCTCTCCATCGCATAGCACTTTTGCTTTTAAAGTAACGTAACGATTTCGTACTTATTGAATGGTCACTCTTAATTTGTAAATTTCAGATTTGATGTCTCTTAGAGTTTATTTAGTGTTATTTGGTGTTTTTTGTGGAATCTGAACAAACGTTGTTGTAACTGCGCCTAGTTTTGTGAAAGTGTGAAACAAGCTGCAGCAAGAAAGAAAGAAGTTGGTATACCAAAGAGGTAAAGTGTGTTATATTTTTATTAGTTGCAACTAATAACTGATAGGAATAGAGGTTTGGTAAGAACTAATAACTAATAACTGATAGGAACAGTGGTTAGATAAAAACTAATAACTGAAGGTTACAAAGGTTTGGTAAAAACTATAACTATTGGTTACTATGGTTTAGAGAACTGATAACTAATAGTTACAATGGTTTGAGTGAAATTTACACTTTTGCACATTGCAAATTTTTGTGTTTTGTGTTTATTCATTTGAAGTGATTTTTATGTTTTGTGCATTTGTCCATTTTCTTATTGAAGTGTGCCTTTTAATTTTATATTCTGTGTGATTAATACTTTTTGAAATTTTGGTATTGTCCACATTTTTCTGTATTTTCATTTGCATTCACAATTAAATTGACTTAGTTATTTTCATTAATTAATCATTGGACATTTAATTAAATTTAACACTTGTGAATTAATTTGCATTTACTTAGAATTCTTTTCAAGTTGTATTATTGTTTACCACTTGTGAATTAATTTCAAATTTTCAATTATTGCCTAACACTTTTGAATTTTGATTGAATTAATTTTCTTGAATTTTGTGATAAATTAATTTTGATTTAATTTTACTTAATTTTATTCAAGAATTAATAAACTTTACTTTGTTTTCAAGTAACAGTAATTTTCCCTGATATTGTGAATTTCACTTATAAATTTTGAGTTTAATAATAATAAATTTTTGTATTTAAAATTTTTAGAAGTGTTTTCATTTCTAACCAGTATATTTGCATATGATTATGATTAGTTTAGGTAGAAACATAGAGTGGTAATTGATCTGTCTTCCTTCAATTAACTTGAAGTGACTTAGAAACAGGGAAGTACTTAGACTTCTGAAATCAGGGAAATACTTAGACTTTTAAAGTTGTTGATGGAGTGATGCCCTTTGATTAATTTAATTACTTACAAGATTACCTCACACCGTGGGATCACTGTTAGCCGAATCGGTAACGCCAATGTCGTCCTGATTTCGTTTTTGTCCACTGGACGGTGGTTCGATCCCATGAGGGGACGAAATTATTATCAACTAAAAAATTCCCCTTCGGTTTACATATATGAAAATATATAAATTCCGAGGTAGAGCGAATTAGATAGTAAAGGACCTTTGTAGCTCTAATAATTTATATGAATCACGGTGATGTGATAATTATCCATCATTATATATATATATTATATATATATATATATTAATATATTAATATATAATATATATAGAATCCGAACAGATGTTTTTATATATTTGTATACATTCATTTATTTACTTCCACGCCTTTTATGGTTTTCATATCCATCTTCACGGCACTTTTCGTTTCTCCATTTACTCAGACTACAATTCCTCTGCCATTTATATTCATATCTTCTCCGGCTCTCTCTCTCTCTCTCTCTCTCTCTCTCTCTCTCTCTCTCTTTCACGCACGGACCAAATATGATCCATGTGGTAACGTTCTCCGCTCACGAAGCTGTCATTCTCCACGATTCCGCTTCTAACTGTATTGGATACACGTGTGATTCATTTTAACGATTTAATATTATATTTACACCTGTATTTCCAAACAACTGCACAGGTATGCTTTTGCTAAACTCTTCATTTTCCTCATTCAAGAGGGGCAAGCACCGTTTAACGATGGAACGAGTCTTTTAATGTATATAATGACTCTAACGGTAGTCAGATAATCTGCATCCTTAGAATACCCAATGTGGTCTATAAGTTTACATGCCCAGGATGTCCTGGTACTTATATTGAATCAACGAAAAGGTTGTTGCAGATGCGTTATTACAGTCACCTAGGGTTGAGTTTTAGAACGGGGCAAAGATTGAGCGGACCAGAACATTCAAATATAAAAAATCATGCTATCAATTGTAAAAGTGAGGTCAAGAAGCAGCACTTTACCATAGGGTATTCTAAGGATGCAGATTATCTGACTACCTTAGAGTCATTATATATTAAAAGACTCGTTCCATCGTTAAACGGTGGCTGCTCTTCTGCTCAACTATATCTGGCATAGTCGTCTTTGGAGGTTGGTGTTCCTTCTTTGGTCATTCTATCTTCTTCCTTTCTACCTGAAGGTTGGTGTAACAGCAGTTGTTTTAACTTTGCTTCTTTTCTTAGTCTTTTAATATTTTTAATTGTTATTTTAAGAATCCTGAATATTTTTAGTATTTTTAATGCTATTATTTTGTCATTTTTCAGACTGATGATGCACATAGTCATGTGCGAAACGTTTCTTAATGAATAAATCCTCTTTTAAAACATCCATGTGTCTTCGGCATTCCTGAATTTATATATATTATATATATAAATATATATATATATATATATATATATATATATATATATTATATATATATATATATATATATATATATATATAATGACTAATATCAACGAAAAAGAATACTAAGTACTACACACAATACTTACACGATGAAGCTTTGCTCCCTGGATCCCGAACTCTTAAATCTTCAGATGTTTGTTTTTCCTTTTTTTGCATTTTTCAAAAATAGATGTGGAATGGAATGGAACGTAAAATTCAAGCTAAATGCCAAGGGCTGAGACCTATGAGGTCATTCGGCGCTGAAAGGGAACACCAGAGTAAAAAGGGTTTAAAGGTGTAACAGGAGGAAAACCTCAAAGCAAATTTTACCATGAAACAATTGTAGAAAGAGAGAGAGAATGTGAGCGGAGATACTGTAACAGGAACAAAAGAGGTTTCAGCTAGAGGCCGAAGAGATGCTGTAAAGAACCTTTAATAATATAGCCTACAGTGTTCCGCACGAAGTACACTGACGGCAATACCGCCATACAATGTTTTCTGAAAAGCTAACCAAGAGTTGCGACTGTCGATTCATTGAAAAATGGTAAGGCAGGACGATTTAATTTTGCAAAACTATGCCCATTTAACTAGAGTCTTGATACCCTACGAATACTCTATCACATTTTTTATAAATACCAAAGTATTGCTTTTTGATAACAGCAAGTGTTTGTTTCTTATTACCTGCCCCATCAAACGACGACACACCTGCGCAGCTGGGATATTTCTCTCATGTGTTCCCTATAGAGCTGGAAGACTCTCTTAATCAGCAGCTTTTTGACATAAAATCAGTCGAGAGCAAACCGGTATTAACTCCCATAATCTTGAACAGGTGACGTGGGTCCTACTGGCTGACGTGTATGCAAGTCAAGCCCTTTTCTAGGCTTCCCTTGTCGGGAAGAAGCTTTGAGATCTTTTCACGTTTTCCTGATATTCTGCTGCTGTTTGTTCAGGTACTGGACTGCGAATTTGATCTGTGGGTATGCCCCCTGCGGTAGACTTCTTCGTAGTAATCTATAGTAATAACATCCGGGGGGATCTTTCTTGTTTGTCTGTCCCTGCGGGGGAGGGGGATGGTTGGTAAGGGATCGGGAGTGTAGGGGAGACATGACATAGCCACCCTTCTCCTGAAAACCTGTTTGTCCGCCTGGATGGGGCAGGGTAGGTAGGAGATTGGAAAGGTAGGGTGAGACATGACATATGAACCCTTCTCGTGAAAAGCTGTTTGTCCGCCCAGGTTGGGGCCGGGTAGGTAAGGAATTGGGAGTGTAGGGGAGACATGACATAGCCACCCTCCTCTGCAAACCTGTTTGTACACCCTGAGTGGGGCAGGGTAAGTAGGGGATCAAGAGGGTAGGGGAGCCATGACATATTCACCCTCCTCCTGCAAATCTGTTTATCCACCTGAATGGGGGCAGGGTAGGGTAGGGGAGACATGACACATCCACCCTCTTACATACACACACACACATGTATATATATATATATATATATATATATATATATATATATAATATATATATATATAAACACTGCATTGAATAAACTACCTCTGATACATTTGTCCGACCCATATTCTCAGCAGTTGTTGGTATATTCTATTGTAATAACTCTAGGAAAATTCCATTGACTGAGTTGTTTCTAGATATATCTAGTCATAGGTCTGTCAAACGTAAACGTAGAATTACTCGTGTTATCGCAAAACGGAACTTACCTAGAAATATTACAATAGAAATATTATACCAACAGCTGTTGAGAATATGGGTCGGACAAACGTATCAAAGGTAGTTTATTCAATGCAGATTATACGTATATACATAGTATATATATTCATATATAGGTTGTAACACGACCTATATATGCATATATATACATCCTTTTAATGAATTTTCTTCATTGATGTTAAAACGTCACATTGCTGCCGCGAAAATGGAGGAAAAGGAGAAATTTAAAGAACTGGAAAAAGCCCGACGTAATTTCAACTACTCGATTCCCGCTGATTGGAAACACGCATTAAGGCAAGATATATATGGAAAACTTCATAGAACTACAGACACTTTGATTAGAAAACTGGACAGAAAATTAAACAACCTTATCGACAACAGTGATTGAACCAATAATGCTACAAGTAATTGTAGCTTTATTGGGTTGTCTTTCTTCATTTGTAACAAACATTCAGCTTTATCAATAGCGACATCTCTATATAAGTTTGAAAAATACTGTGACCTACCACAAAATCATTTGGCCATTATCAAAGGCATGACATACAGTGAAACGCAGGCCTATCATGAAAATAACTTCCCCGCTCGCTACAGAAAAAGTTTAAAAGAATTGAAGAATGATAATAGCTTACACATTACTAAGGCTGATAAATCCAATAGTTTAGTAGTTCTGGACAACACTGACTACATATCACGCATGCATACTTTACTAGAAGATAAAATAACTTACAAAAAACTCGCAAAAAATCCGTTGGACCAAGTAATAAAAATTTAATATCAATATCAAACAAATTCTTAAAGATAAAAAAGAACTCTTGTGTAAATTAACTGTAAAGTGTCCCTCATTACCTTACTTATATGGCCTAGTTAAAACTCATAAGGAAAACAAACCTATGCGCCCATTTATTAGTACTGTAGGTTCAATTGCTTATAAACTATCTAAATATCTTACTAAATTGTTATCCCCGCTACTTGGAACTGTATTTAATTCACACATCCGGAATTCTCTTGATCTTGTGGAAAAATTGAATAACATTGTACTAAATCCTAATGATATCTTTGTCAGTTTTGATGTATGTTCCTTGTTTACAAAAGTCCCTATTGACTCTGTGCTAGAATATTTAAGTAATGAGCTTGTATTGCATGAATTACCTATGTCCGTTAGTCACATAATTTCATTGATTAAGTTGTGTATTTGTGATTGCAGATTTAATTTTAATGGAGAATATTACCAACAAATATTTGGTATGGCCATGGGAAACCCTTTATCACCTCTCCTTTCAAACTTATAATAGAATTTTTTGAAAGACAACACCTCCCGAATATCACACTTGTCCCCTTAAAGTGGTACAGATATGTAAATGACACCTTAGTAGTCTTGCCTGTTGGTATCGATGTAAATGATTTAGTGTCTAAATTGAATAATTTAGTGCCATCCATAAAATTCACTGTTGAAATTAAAAATAGCAATGTCATCCCTTTCCTAGATGTATTACTACATAGAGAATCTTTCCAATGTAAATTCAGTATTATAGAAAACAAATAATTTAACATATGTACATTTTTATTCTGGCCACCATCTTAATATTAAAATTTCAATTTTTTCTTCTATGTTCCTACGTGCTTTGCGTATCACGAGTCCACAATATCTTGACCAAGAAATAGAATACATAAAAAAGATAGGAAACGATCTCTGCTACCCACCTCATATAATTGATTTATGTTATCAAAAAGCTCACAAAAAGTTTTATAGTGTTGCTAGTAATGAAAAAGAAATCCCTAAAAATGTACTTAGCTTGCCTTACTTTCGTGGATTTAAAACCATAAGATCAATATTTAAATCTTTTAATGTTAATGTAGTGGTCTCTTATAACAATGCCATTAAAGATATGTTAGTTAAGAATAGTCCCGTAACAAATAACAACATCATTTACAAAATTCCTTGTAAGGATTGCCCATCTTTTTACGTTGATCAGTCAAGTAAAAATTTATGTGTACGTATTAAGCAGCATATGTATTCAGTTAGAACAGCCCAGACTTCAGATGCACTGTTTATCCATCTGAGTGAAAAATGTCATTGTATTAACTGGGGCGATGACTCTGTAATTGCGAGATCTAATGATTATGTTTCAAGAAATTTACTGGAATCAACAATTATACAAATCACTAATAAAAACAACCTAAATCTCAGTCTGGGATTGTACCATTTGGACCCATATATTTGTAAAATGTTTATGAAGGACCTTAAAATAAATGAACTACTAATTAATTAGTCCCACATGTATATAGTTATTATTTCTCTCTCTCTCTCTCTCTCTCTCTCTCTCTCTCTCTCTCTCTCTCTCTCTCTCTCTCTCTCGCTCGATATATTTATATCCTTTTTTCGTCTTTTCAATAATTTTTTGGGGAACATTTTTGTAAATTTCATGGTAATAAGTTGTATATGCCTCCTTGTTTTTTTCAAAATGTATTGTTTTCTGGATGAATCATCTGTTGACCACGTGTTTTGCTCCTCCAAGGAGTGACTGCCTAAAAATCGCTAATCTTGCCCTCAGGCGTTTCCTCGTTTCTGTAGAGTGAAATCGACCTTATTACTAATCTTGTAATGTCAGTTTGGATATTGAGCCTACTTTTACTATGTTTTTCCTCTGTATGATCAGTTATGCCTTAGTAAAGGGTCGTGCTAGACCGAAAGTTTTTGGCTATCTCGCTTTTCAATTTTCCTTTGTGGCAAAAACCTTTATTTATACATAGCATCACGTTTTATATACTTCGTGATCAAGTTATTCATATATATATATATATATATATATATATATATATATATATATATATATATAAGTGATATAATCAAAGCATTCTGTTTTAGGTCATCTATACTTCCTATATTAGATGTCTGCTTCTGCCAGATATTCATCTCTTTCAGATGGGGTGGTTCGTGGTGGTAGGTTTCTGTCTCCTAATAGTAGCAGTTATAATTTGGACCATCGAGGAATGGTCTCTTATTTGTCACTTTTTCATAAGTCTTAATTTCAACAGCGATCTTTCACATTCACAATAGATCCCTGATATTTTCATCAGCCGAGAGATGTCAGCCTGGCTGACCATGCTGCTGCTGGTCAGCCATCATGCCGTAGTCAGTTACAGAGGACTTTTATTCCTCACACTGTTGGACTGGAACAGACTCCAGGAGGGTGTCGTGTAATTGGAGCTTCAGAAGCTCAAGCGAAAATGTAATGCATTAATACCCGAATGCTATTGTACTTGCATTTGAATAGTTTTTTTTTTTTTCTAACCAATGAACACCCAATTGTTTGGAAGCTAGAATTTCAAGACAGTGACCCCTGTGGGCTTGTTTCATATGAAAGGTTTTCATCTACTTAATAATAATAATAATAATAATAATAATAAGTGCAAATACGGACAGGCTATACATAACACGAAAGGAAGGAGGGGAGGAGTTCTAATATATGTTAATATATATATGATATATAAAATTAATATATATATATATATATATATAGATATAATCTATTAGATAGATAGATAGATATATTAGATAGATAGATAGATAGATATATGTTTGTATGTATATGTACATATACATATATACATTTCTATATACATATATATACATATATACATTTATATATACATATATATATATATTTATTATATATATGTATGTATGTATGTATGTATGTATATACTCATCTGCTATTTGAAAGGAACAGCTCGCATATCCTGACTCTACCTAAGTAAGCTTTACCCTTGAACATGGTGGAACACTGGTCTGCTCTTATCAGTGTCCATTACTGTGGTCGTTCCGTATCGTAGGTCATTAGATGGTTAATTCTACCTCGTTGAGGTGCTCGGCAGTTTATCAGATATTGGTTTACTCTCTTATAATACAACACCTGCTCTTTTTCTAAAGTAGGCACGTCACTGAATCCTTGGTTTCTCCTCTTTGAGCTGGTTCGAATCCACGAGAGGGCGACCCTTCGGTTAACATATATGGAAGTATATGTTTATTCCGAGGTAGAGCGAATTGGATATTAAAGGGCAGTTGTAGCTTAATGCGTGTATATGAAATCACGGTGATGTGGTAACAATTCATATTTAGTTAAATGTTAAAGTCCTCCATGGCTTCTATATAGACTCATAGGGTCGGGCCTGATTTCCGGTTCGTCATGGTACTAGACCGTTCCAAATGTTTGCTTTATTTTCTTTAATTCCTTTTTTAAATAGCCAGCTTTAAACCATTATATGGAGGACTCCAAAAAGAGGAATCAGCATGCAGAGAGAGAGAGAGAGTAAAATCATTTGAGTTCATAAATTTGACAATACTGCCAAACACTGTGGCGCTAAGATCGTGAAAAGAGGGAAGATGGAAGAGAGAAGATAGGAACGGAGGTAAAGTAAAAGGCTCAAATGTGGGTGCAGCTATAGGGTCTAAAGGGACGCTGCAAACAACCTTTAGTAATGCCAAGGTGGTTATAAGTAAGGTGGTTGCATCTGGAGCGAATGAAATTGACTTGTCGGCATCTCTTGCCTGCTCAGGCCACGCCCCCTTTACACCAGGACTGTACATTGACCGCAAGCTTGTTGTAATTGTAATTTAATTGATATGTAATTATTTACAAATCTTTAAGGTAACTGTAATCCCACTTCTTTATTTCTATTTAATATTAATTTTAGTTGCAATTGTTATTTGATAATAGGACTGGTAATTATAATTGTAATTGTAATTGACATAAAGCATAATGTAATTACTCCAAGCCTGACTGACGGAAATTCGTCTGCTAAACAGATGAAGATATGACGTCACCTGCGGGAATTTCTTGGAAAGTAATGAAAATGTGCAAATT
>NC_087206.1:83200552-83210552 GCF_015104395.2 Macrobrachium nipponense
GAGAGAATAACAAAGCATCCACGTGTAATATTATTCGAGGACATTATGTGAAAACTCAAGAAAGATTATCACTGATGAAGTCTGCTAAAGAAACAAAAAGATAAACAAACAAACACCCACATACTTGCTGCAAACAATAACCATACGGATGGTGTTTTAAATTTTATATTATACATTACTACTAAGTCAGGAAGGAAGGATGTCAAATATTCCTAAATAAATGAACAAGATACACATTTAGCCACTACCGTTTCCTGATGCTTCATCAATGCTCATAAAAGAACTGAAAATTAGTTAAGTCTTTAGTAAGGCTTTTTGTTTTTCAGTTTGAGAGAGAGAGAGAGAGAGAGAGAGAGAGGAGGAGCGAGAGAGAGAGAGAGAGAGAGAGAGAGAGAGAGAATAATTTCATAGTGCACATCTACAGCTTTTTATTAAGGGAAGCTGAGCACTAAAACAAAAGAAAGTCAAGTCTATTGTTCCAAAGTCTCATACTTAATTTAATCACACATGAACAACTTCAAAGACATGATGTTTACCAAACTGGATTCATGTATGTAAAGTATGAAGGAACATCTTAACTTTCACAACTTCCAGAACAATTATGATTTTAATATTTTTCTTAAGCTAGGAATAGTGAAGTTTGAGATGAACCACATTGAAATTATCTCCATTTTTTTTAGATTGCTCTCTTAAATTACAAGAATATGGCTCCTTTTATCAACAAAGTACCTGTAGTAGCTGCGTAATTGCAAAACGTAACTCAGATAAAAAAAGTAATAAAATATGGAGTGTATGGAAATTTTCCCATAACTCTTAGATACCTTGTAAAAATGAATTTGATGTAAATTCCATTATAAATGAAATTGACCTACAGTTTGCAAGGTATGCTACAATATGGCATATTTCAAACCGTTCCATAAGTGTTGAATGTTGCCTGTGATTAGGCCATGTAAAATTATATACATACGTGTCCTTTGATCACTGTCAAGTGTATGCAGGGTGATGTAAAAACTATACAAGTCATTATTCTTAAACAAACACTGGTATACATACATTCATCCATTCATACATAAACTTTAAATAATAAATCACACATTATGTATTTACCAAAAAAAAAAAAAATATATATATATATATATATATATATTATATATATATAATATATATATACATATATATATATACGTATATATATTTCTAGGAATTTGAAGGACCTATCAAAATATTAACAAAAGACCATACATTTTCACTGGTATAACTCTGTTCAGATCTCTGGAAAATTTTGAACACAGCAGAGGAATTATGCTACTGTGAAGATTGTAAACAACAATTAGCTTGCTGATCTTGTTAAAAATCAGTATTTCTAATTCACAAGAATTAAGTGTGCACAGGCAAGACATTAGAAACTGATCAGGCTATTTGGGGATGTACGTACTTTATAAGAACAGGTTTAGTACACTGAAGTAAGGCCATGATTTTCTCTAGGGCAACTGACCATACAAAAAGCATTGTCTTGATTAAGCCAATATTATGAGGAAGGCACTGGAAATTAAGACATATCGACATAATTTGGCGAAGTCTTGTTAAGGAAGCATTTCAGTGATTCCATCTCCCAAAATTCAGCACAAACGTAGGATAATGGGGCTAAAAATCTGCCTTTTTCTTCTAAGAATCAGCACACTGATGGATGTTTACAGACAAGTTAAAATTGGTATTCCAACCTGTAATATGTACAGATCTGTGGAAAGATGTTATACATCTGCCTCCTCATTAAATTCACTGTTAATCTAGAACGAAAGAATACCAGTTAAATATATGATTTTCTTATGTTAATTTTGTTTTTATGGGTCTTGACCATCCATACAATGCTTCAAGATTACCTCAATAAAAACAAATAGGTCTAATGCGACTAGTGCTTTATTTAAAAAAAGATCAGTAATCACACACCTCAGAAGCTTCTTTAGATACAAATATTCAATTTCAAAAATCATTATCACCTTTGCATACAATTTTTTCATAAAATAAACAGAATATGACATTAAAGATTAGGTCATTAAAGCGTATTGTTGCTCTGAATTCAAATATGTGGAAAGAACATATCCACAGAACAGAATAAGGATGATTAAAGTTCCAATAAAAACAAAGAGTTTTTGATCTTACATTATGGAAGGGTGTGGAATTGACAAAACAGTTTTTGACCCTACATTATGGAAGGGACTTGGAATTGGAAGACTAAAGAAGGGGAAGATCAGATTCAGTTTTGAAAATTGAAGACTGAAAAAATGAAAAAATACAGCGTCAATATTCAATCATTTACTCGTCAACAATTGGCCTACCTATGTATATGCAGACATAGTGATGGTGATATCACTATCCTCTACAACTTGACAGAGATAATACTGATTTACTATAACACACAACCAATGCCATATAGTATTTTGGAAATATGTAATCAAAATGTACATAGAACAACCTCTGGATTATGTATAAACCAGATTAAAACTGCAACAAAGCAAAATATCAGATTTGGTAAAAACCCAGTAATAAAATTATAAATATTACACACTAGCTTTTTTTAACAATCTTCAAGTATTGATTTGCTACAAAGAAATTGTAGAAACTATTTGTTACTGAAATATTTCAAAGTTTTTTTTTTTATAAATCACAAAAAGATAATCGAATAAGACATATGATTAGACTACAGTCTTCACCAAAATACTGTAAAGACATAGAATGAAAGGGAATAACCAAGTTGTTCATAAAGCAACTATGTAATATGATTACCCAAAGTAAATACAGTATTGGAGAGTTAGAGAATGCATACACATTTATCAGTACCGTCATTACACCAGCGAGGGAAAAATATGCTAAAGAATAGTACTGCAATGAGTACATATATGGCTTTTACATCAAACTGCATTTGCCTTCTTCAAGAAATAGGATTTTAAGTGAGAGAGAACTTTCAATACAGAATACCACTGCTTTTTATCCAACACTTTTAAGAACGAGTTACAATCCAACACTTGAGATTCTCCTTAACAATTGTTTTAATATTTTTTTCCCCATTACCTTCCATAAATCATTCACTGTCTTTCATAACAATATAATCTAGATAGACATAGCCAAAATTAATACAATAAAAGTAATTAGAAACTCAAAGAACTTAAAGTTATAAATATGATGCATCAGGATAAAAAAATCAGTTTATCTCTAACAATAATTATAGTTCTTAATATCCAGTAGTTACGAGTTTTCACAGACTGCGTGCCAAATAATAGTTCATTAAAAATAAAACACACATGGAACACACACAATAGTAAAGCCTGAATCATGTACGTATTTTCCATTAAATAAAAAAATTATTTGCTCAATATATATAACACAACAACAAATGAACACCTTCATCTCAATTAAATTCAAAAGAGGAAAAAAAAAAGTTATTAGGTATCACACACCTTCACATTTATATCTTATTTTCAGTGCAACATACCGTTAATAATACAACGAAGAGATAGCAACTCTCCTTGGAACTGACTAAGAGCCAGATAGAGAAGTCTTGAGACAACTAAATTCTTATACTAGAATGACAGAGTTGGAGGGAATCAAAATCACCATCACAGGGTGCTTATTTAACAAATACATATAGCCAAGTGCTCCCAAAATTGCTCACACAGATACCTGCACAAAAATCTATATTCAAGTTTGATGCACTATCGAAATGAAAAATGAAAATGAAACCACTGAAACTAAAAATTAGGAACATAAAACATAAACAAAACAAAACTTTTAGCCATGAATTACAGGTAGTGAAATAATGTATGGAACAGTAAATTCTACAAATACCATACAGTAACCAGATTTGATTAAAAATTCACTGCATAGGGATACAACACAAAACATTTATGATTCTCCAAAATGACCCTCATTTACCGAAAACCTACCAGCATGCAAGCAATCAGCCATCCTTTGCTCATCAAGGCTGAACAGACCAGCAGTGGAATATTGTAGCTGTTCATCAAAAATATATCTGGAAATATTTTCAGCTATCATACACTGTAAACTGCATTCCTTCTAAAACTGGGAATATAACTTCAAGATTCATTTTTGAATGATATAAAACCATAAAACAAACCATTGTTTTAGAAAGTATGAGTCCTTTGGTTCAAAGTGTGCAACAAATATTAATGCTCATACTTTTAAACAAATGAAGGTGGTTCTACCCTTGAATGTAAGGAGAGATTCCCTTCCATTTGAGATATGGTCTATATTACTTTCTCAGTGGTTTTCCCCAGTGGTCTTGTTCTGTCTTTGTAGACCACTTAACAATTTCAAGAGGCTATGTATTACAATTTCTTTTGAAGTATCCTGTGAGTATTATCAACTGTTACCATAAGCATACCATAGCCTATTCGCATACTCTACTCTCAACTTGAATTATCTATTAAGTATTCTTATAACTTGCATTTCTCTTTATATAATTTTCTTATTAAATTTAAGCTAACTTTAAAGAATAAGTTTACAGAAATGACATTTATAAAGTTGAATACATTTTCACTTAATAATCAAAATATCATTTTCATGTGCCATTGCAGATACCAAACCCACATTTCAAACCTCACACTTTTAGCTCAAGTATCTCATACTAGATATGAGCAGTCATTGTCCCTTGACTTCATCACCCCAACCGTTACTCCTAAACATTCTAGATAAAGCAATTCTTTAAGATTCTCTAATATAACTATTCTTTTCAGACCTAATGGGAACTTACAATCAAGGGCCATTCCTTTTCCCTATCAGATCTCTAAAAAAAACTTTTTTTAAAGTACATCCTTGCCTTCATTTCTGCCAGTTTCCATTAAGATTTCTTTAACTATCGTCAAGAATATCAGTCTTCTGATTTTGTGAAGCTCTAAAAAAGTACCTGTACTTCTGAAGAAAGGTTTAAAGGCTGTTAATGAGCATCAGAGGCATGAGCCCAGTCATTCCACTGACAAATAATGTCTCAGAAAACAAACATCCTCACATAATCAGTGCCCAAGCCCATTTGCCACCCACATCATTATTTAGGGAACCAGGAAGATGGCTGCTGATGATTTGTAGGTTGACCTATGCCTGTAATGTGTACCAGGAATAGATCTCTTATGAGCTAGACTAGTAGAACCAATTTCATTTTTTTTGTACATAAAGAATTGCACAATTTTTTAAAAAAATTAATAAATAACTGCATTATCTCAGATTTTGAAAAAAATTTATACATTTCTTAAGTAGAACTGTACTGTATAAATATTCTAGCTCAAAGACAGCTTTTCATCATAACTCAAGTTTCTTTAGATTTTAATTTCTTATTGCAGTCATAATATTATATAATTTTGGCAAGAACATCTTCCATAGCAAGTTTGTATTCAAACTAACTAATAAGCTACGTCCCTAAATATAAATCACGATAAAACAATCCTTCCAGCCAGCCATCCCTATGCAAACTTAATTTTGCTTTTAGCGACCTAATAATAAAATGAATTGCAGCAGTAAAACTAACTAGCTGCTCAGTTCTGCTCTCAAGCAACTTGAGCAGAATACTACAGAGAACAACAAGACTTGCAAGGGTGGTTAATTTTGGCTTCATAACATTCTCCAGATAAACCACTCTTCTTAAAACACAACAAGTTAGATTACTCCCCTCTAAAATAACTTTTATTATCATATATAACTATAACCTGAGGAAGGAGCTACCCATCAAAAATGGACCTGACACTTGTTAATATTTCTTAAGAGTGTTTTATAACTTAAAAAACTTTACTTTTCCAACTCAAGGACCTGCCTATTTTCTGCATATTCTGAGGAAACAGTAATCAATAATATTTATATACTTTTGAAAACCCAACATGAATAAAATCCATCAGCATTGTGATTTTTTTTTTATTCATAATTATATATTCAAATATATGAAGTCTCAACTGAACTGTATTTAGTTAACATCTAGAATTATGAGACAATTCACAATATTTTAAGCAACTCCTTGGAGTTATGAAGTACATTTATATTATTAAAAACATTTTCATGATGGAAATTAGTACCAGTTCTGTGCAATAGGTGTACATTAGAAAAAAATATAATTCTTTATGCAGAAAAACTAAGACTCAACATTCCATTCCAGAATCAATTTTCTTCCATTCTGTGTTCATCAATAAAGTTTATCCAGCACCATCTGGGCTTCTAATATTTGGCTTCCCTAATAAAATACATGATTCATGCTAACAGACAGAAACAATTTTTACCAACCCAAGCACAATAAAAAAAATTCATGTCATGACAATATAGACTGTCTTCAACTAAACAGCCACATCTGATAAATGAATTAACCAAGTCATTTTTAGCAAAAACAAATGAGTAAGACAGCGTATCTTTTGGAAATAAAATGGAAATAAACAGAGCAGTAAATTGTAAATCAAAAAGTAAGACAGCTGATAGCACTATCATTGTATTTTTTGCCTCACCTCACAGGATACAGAACTCACAAATACAATGAAATCTCATTGTGTGGGAAGATTTAAAATACCAATAAGTCAAACAGAAGATTTCAAGTTTAAGCACAAGACAGGTCTAACCTTAATTTTCTGTTGCCTAAACCATATTATGTAAGTATGCCAGCTACAAAGGCATCATTAAACAGTCTCCTATCAGTTTATAAAAGGATGAAAAAAATTTACTCTAAAATGTAGACCTGATTCACTAACAAAAGTGGAGAAGTATATAAAAATGCATTGCCATTTCCTACTTGGAAGATTCAGGGTGACTTTTTATAAGAAAACTGAATCTGCCACAGATTTCCAGTGCTGTGACAGATCATCCCATTAGAACAAGATGCTTAACCCCATGACAAGATAATGTTATTGTAACCTCTTAAAGAAAATACTTTCAGTAAAAAGAAAATTTGATAATATTGCAATACATTAACACTAAGTTCTAATTGCCTGGTATTCTTTTGATGAACTACTAAGAGTGTATTGATATGAAGGTAACTTCTTCCAGAAACTTGGCCCCTAAAGTATAAATAAGTCAGTGCCAGACACTAATATCACAAATGATCTAACAGGAATATTACCTTCATTAAAAGATGAATATATTATACGTGATCTTAGAAAGTAATACCTGAAATTTTTGGTCGCTATTAGCAAACATTGAATATTATCATTACCACAACATAATATGATCATACACATTTGTATATATACAGTGAAAGACAAAAGTTTGTTCACAAAGTGATAAACAATGCAAGTAATATAATATAAGCTGGATCTATGAAATAAAATCATATTCAAAGAATAACTACTTGTCTTAGAATCCATGTCTAGGCACTCTCAGAAAAAGTGGTATTTACAAAATGTGCAACAAATATAATTTCATTTGCATAAAAGTCTTCTACAAACTATATAAACCATTACAGCAAACAATTTTGCCTGCAATATGTCCTGCTTCTATTTTTTACACTGGGAGAAAATATTGTATGGCACTAATCTGATCAATAAAGAACATGGTTCCACAGTATGAAAACCCAATTATTGTAATATATTTAACGTGCTATGTGCGAAAAACTCTTTTTAAATATAAATATGCAGTAACAGCCTCAGCATATACATACATTAGTCAAATTGACACACAACTGAAGACAATATGTAATACACTTTGTTTACAGCAACATGAGTGAAAAGAAGTGTCACTACTACAGTGATGTTTGACTTTTGTCCTACACTTTTGTGTAATGTGCGCTTTACATGAGTTTTATCAACAAAGAGGGATAGTTTTTATGAAAAAGACCTCTACGATGTACAGATGTACTGCTACTGAGTGCGATTAAAGCCCATTGAAGTGAAATATTAAAGGCAGACAAATGGGTTTACTTGAAATATCAATGCAATCTAACACCGCTTCATTGAGGATCCAACAGAATCCCCTTTGAGGAAAGTACATCAGAAAAACCACCTGTAGTGTTGCACTACAGCACATTCCAAACACTTCACTAGAAAGTTTCTAATTACAGTACGTATATCACTACTTTTGAAAAAAGTATGAGAAATATATCTACCTATAACCTTGTTATGATTACTCTACAGCATGTAAAAAAGTCTACAAAATATACAGCTGACTATAAACATCACTTAACAGTAATTACAGAAAAATACAAAACCATAACATCTTATATGGAGTTTAATCTGTATCAACAGATGTACGAAATACAGTAAAGCACTTATTTTGATGAGAATATACTGTATGCTTTCATGTTCTGTAATTAACAATCATGTTAAATTCTGTCTTGAACAAAATGTTGTACAACATTACAGAAGACTTTTATAATTAAGGAAATTCTATTTCGTGTGTGTGCATATTTTTTGAGAATCTAGCAATACGTACAACTGTGAAAAGTAAAATCAGTCCACTCAGGAAACTCAATAACTGTCTCTTTTAAATCCACCTTTTTATTCTCATTTGAATGAGAAAGAAAATGAAAACAAACTCAAAGTATTTATAGACATATATGCAAACAGTGATCGAATACCCATAGTGAAAATAGGAAACAGATCCAAAAAGACTGTAATAACTATAATGGCCATGATAGAACTTCTGAAATTAGTGAATGTACTCCAAAGAATAAAAATGAAATTCACAAAACACATCACCTGACACACATTTCTAATCACCACTTAAATTCACAATACGTACCTTCAATGTTTATTACATAGTTTTATTTTACCTTAAAAAACAAATTCCCCCTTTTGCTTTAATACACACATCAGAATGTAACCAACTGGTTACTTTTTATGGTATGACTACACAAAAACCTTTACCTGCTTCATAATCATAGTTTAACTTAATACTTAACTGGACATATGTGCATGGCATAGGTGTGTATGTGCATTTGTTTGTAAGACCTTGCTAATCTGACCCTGATCATGTAATGCGCGCAAACTTTGAATTAACAGTCAATTTTCTTATGGGATATTGTTGAAAATTTGGGAAATGAACAATCAACTCCTGTATGATAGTAATCCAATAAATAAAAGCTAAATAATACACCATTAATAGTTATAAATATCAATTCATAATGCATCAAATGCATCAATTTATAATGCATCAAAAAGGTTCTTATTTTCATCCAGCATATAATATTTGGTGCATCACATATAAAGTATTTTGTGCAGTTGTGATCTTTAACATCTTTGTAGTGTCTATATTTACCTACCTAAGCTATGAATTAGTAGCCTTGCCTAGCTTATAAGACCTTGGTCAATAACCTCTGTATTATGCATGGTGTTAAAATTAGGATAAAATCTTGCTGACTCACTTGTTTAATGCATTTATAAATTTCCAATGATATAGCAATTACAATACTCAGACTGGCATATAGTTAACACACCTCAGATCAGGTATAAGCAACACTTCAGCACCTGGATCCACATCGTAATTTTCCCAAGGAACCTTGAGAAAATTGTTATTGGCATGATACTGGTGTTATTATGTTTATGCAAAAAATGTTATTCCATATAGCAGCAAGAGAATTTCTAGGATAAATGCGTATAATTTCCAAAACTTGAAGAAGGCTTCGAGAAAATAATGCTAAAAAATCATTTAAAGGAATTTATTAATATCGCAACCATTTTTTCAGTATACAGACAGAACTGGATTAAAATGTTCATTTCAAAGTATTTAATAGGGATCAAACACAGAAAGTTATAAATAAATACGGTTGAAAACATTACTCATCTTGCTTTTGTAATTTGCCCAGCAAATATTATTTCCATTACATACCAAGGATGAAAACATTTCCGATACATAAGTTCCCAAAAGTCACAAAAGGTCACTATGTGCTAGATTCTGGTCATAGACTGCAGTCATATGCCCAAGGTTAGGGTACAGCCCTTACCCAGGTGATGACTCTGTGGGCTAACTTAGTCCAATAGGCTTTAACAGTGTCTCCCTTATATAATTATTGGTGTTAAAGGGG
>NC_087206.1:83213052-83228052 GCF_015104395.2 Macrobrachium nipponense
TACCTCCTAGGATTGGGCTCGTCTTTCCTATGGGAAAGCATCGTATACCGGCCAATATTCGCAGGATACCGGGAAATGAAGAATCCGTGAAACTTGATCCTGTTAGACATATCATCATCTTCACCTCCCCAGCCCCAAAATTTGTTACTGAAGCCATTGACTGTCTTGAACTGGTCCGCGGTCATTGCACTCACCCCACCAAAAAGGTCATTGTAAGGTAATCTGCAAGATGGAAACAAACATTAGTAAAATGTCTACTACTCAACTGTTATTCTGAAAAATGTACAGGATAAATTATTAGATTCTGAAGAACTGCCCTTCCACCAGTTCTGGATTTGAAATAAAAATGTAAAGGACAATAATCACCGATATTCACGAAAAATACTAAATTCTGAACAAAGTCTTCAGTAAAATAAAGAGAAGAAAGCAAAATGAATTGCATAATAATAATAACTTAATGGCTAACACACAGAATATAGGTACCAGACAATTATTACTACGCACATAAACTACAGTTTCCAAATGTTCAATTTCCCATTCTTATTTTCTGCTAAGTTCTATACGACAAAAAGGCTTCCAGTTAACTTCTAAAACCAGCGTCCATTTGAAGTTTCTTACGCGGGGGTTGTTCCTTATCCTGTCTTGCCGGAAATTCATATATGAAACAAAAGTACGACTTCAAACATACGAGTAATGAATACTGAGAAACAGAATTCTCGCAGACTCACTTGTAATGCATAGTATCAATGGCTATGGACATGTGACGCGGTTGCTCTGGGCAAGTGTAAAGATTTCTGTCGTCTTCTGGCAATAAATCCACATCGTGGAATATGAAACAGTCGTATGGGTATTGCTTGAGAGATTCCAGGGCTCCGACGTTCATCAACATGGCTCGATTGAATTTTCCACTTCCTGGAAGAGAGAGAAATGATGAGATCTTCAATGTGCGCCATCATTTGGAAAAGCGCTCTTTATACGTCAGTTACAGAATGACATCTCATGACTATGAACTGATCACGACATACCAGAAAGCTATAATACTCTTACAGCACTGTTTTCTCTGCCTCATTTGAAACATGCAGTATTTTAATTGACATGAGATATTATAAAGTACTGATAAATGGTGTTAAATAAACTATACCCAACCAGATATTAGTGCTTGATACTGTCACTTGTCAGTTTAATGTTCCAAGTTAGAATTTAAGCACAGAAAAAATGCTGTTAACAGTAGTATTATATCTGTCTAATGCCATGTTGAGTTCGTGTTTTGAGATGTAATGATCAGTTATTTCTCGATAAGACTAGGGAAAAGAGGGTTCCAATCACATGTTCCATTAAAGCACATATGTGATGTTAGCAATAATTCGTTACTATCCACCAGTTTAACTTTTATAGCTTCGTCAAATAAATACATTTAATGGGCACGAAATAAAAAATGAAAAAAACAAACAAACGCGTGGAAATGAAATCCCCTTTCATGGTGGATTTTCTTTCCTGTCAATTGTGGATTTCTGAATTGCGTTTTTATCGTGTCTCCCACTGACGTAGAGTTCAAGGCTACATTTTAGTAAGGTTTCTCATTTAATGTAAAGGCCTACGTTTACATGTTATTGAAAACAAACTCCGTTTTGTTCCAGTGAAAGATCCAGACGTTCAATTTAATTATAAGTGTTGATTTTTAATTATAAGAGTTAAAGCAAGTGGCTAAATGATCCTAACTTTGATAAATTTCACAATCACTTTAATCATCAATAAGCATTGAGAGTTATTTGCTATGAGCCCAATAACCTGGTTATGAAAAATATGGTAATTCTGATAAGCACGGCATATGCTTTTACATTAACTATGAAACACCATAAAAAGTACAACAATTTTAATCGTGAGTTCTTTTATGTCTGACGAGAAATGCCACTTGAGACGAGAGATTTAAAATAAGGTAAACTGCACTATAAGAATCTTTATTAGAGTGGAAATTTTCTTTTCAGTCTAAATACTGGAAATAAAAATGCAGACACGGTCCTGTCATACTGGCCCACCGGGGCATTCTGGGAATTACAATGCCCCGTGACCTGGTACAGATGCCAATAGTCCCTGGATCACACAAGTTTTTTTGTATTAATTCTACCGGTTTTCCAGCTTGGAGCTATATTATCCTCATGTTAAGACCGAGGGTTCTTTTCGTGTAAGAACAAACGCTATTAGATTTTTCTTACTGGACTGGAAAATCTTATCTCTAAATACAAATACTTTTGGCAATAAACAGTGTGTAGGCATACTCCCATGAAGAACACATCTTTATTCATTTTTCATCAATCAGACTAAAAAATCAATTAAAAAACTTTTTGGAAACAAAAGTGCAACCATGATCCTATCATACTGACACACCGAAAACAAAATTGCATCAGATTTTTGTTATCAGCCTGGAAAAATCTGATTTTCCATACTTTTGAAAAGTAAAAAAAAAAAAATTGTAGACATTGCTCCCATCATATACATATCCACCAAAAACACCATCAGATTTTTCTTATAAAACTGAAAAATCTTATCCTCAGTACAAATGCCTTTGGGCTTTTGGAGAAAAAAACAAAGTACGGTTGATTGCTCCCATACTAACCAGCCTGCTCGACTATATAAATGGCGTAGTCTATCTGCTGCCTCTGGAGTATCGGGTGAATGTGGTAAATAAACATGGCCAGGTGTTTGACCCTGTCTCTGTACGGCACGATAATGGCCACCCGGTGTCTCGCTCGGCACTCTGCCGGCCGGAACCTGCCGCCGGGTTCCAGCTCCGGGTGCGTTCTCTCCTGCTCTTCCAGGGATGGCACGGTACGGTTGATCTTCACGACTCCCACTGGAAAAACGCTCTTCATTATTGGAAGGAAGGGACAATATATATATACTATATATATATATATATATATATATATATATATATATATATATATATATATATATATATATATATATTATATATATTATATCAGGAAGAGTTAGTTACAAGCTTTCTCTGGCTACCAGACAATGAGGACAGTTAGTCCTGGGAATCCTAAATAAATATTTCTGCTAGAAACCATCCAGTTTATAAAGAGGTCCTGTTTTTAATATATATATATATATATATATATATGTGTGTGTGTGTGTGTGAGTGTGTGTGTGTATGTATGTGTATATATGTATGTATTGTGTATATGTATAATTATTTATATTTATTTATATATATATATTATATATATATGTATATAATATACTATATATGATATATCATCGGGGGGAACCATAGGGAAAGGCATCGTACTCAGGTAAATTTATTTCGCCAACGTTTCACGACTCACAGTCGCATTCTCAAGGCTATAATTAAAGATAAACACACGAGCATTAAAACTACGCACTGCATAATTCACAAAAATTACGCAATATTTAAAAATTCAATGAACATCAACATCAGAATGTAGAATATTTAAAGATTTATGAATCTCTTAAACAGAAACATACTGAGCGCTAAAATTATGTACAGTACAGTTACATTAAAATTATTTAAAAATTACAGAAAAAGCATAAAAAAATTATGATATGGGTGTAAAAAAAATTAAAAATAAATAAATAAATAACACTAAAACAGTAAGGCTATTCTGTACCTTATCCTCGCAAAGGACGGGCAGTGACTGAGAGAATTTTTAGAAAATATAAACAAGCACTCTAGGCGATGAACAACAAGGCACAGAATAGCCTTACTGTTTTAGTGTTATTTATTTATTTTTTTTTTTTAAATTTTTTTTTTTTAAATATTTTTACACCCATATCATAATTTTTTTATGCTTTTTCTGTAATCTTTTTATAATTTTAATGTAACTGTACTGTACAAAATTTTAGCGCTCAGTATGTTTTTCTGTTTTAAGAGATTCATAAATCTTTAAATGTTCTACCTTCTGATGTTGATGTTCATTGAATTTTTTAATATTGCGTAATTTTTATGAATTATGCAGTGCGTAGTTTTAATGCTCGTGTGTTTGTCTTTAATTATAGCCTTGAGAATGCGACTATGAGTCGTGAAAAGTCGGCGAAAAAAATGTACCCGAGTACGATGCCTTTCCCTATGGTTCCCCTGATGAGATGTACCTAGAGACTTAGAGCTGCAGCTACCCGTCTTCTAAATGATTTATATATATATTAATTATATATCATATCATATATAATATCTATATATATATACATATATATATATATTATAAAAAGGACCTCGTTTATAAACTGGATGGTTTCTAGCATTGATATTCAATTCAGGAAAAGTTACAAGCTGCTTTCCAGGACCAACCGTCCACATTGTCTGGTAGCCAGGAAATGCTTGCAACTAACTCTCCCTGATATATATATATATATATATATATATATATATATATATATATATATATATATATATCTTGCACAATTGCACAGTGCATTCATAATACAGAGAATAAGAGGACCTCATTTAAAAGTATGGTATCTAAAAAGAGATCCTCTTCTCGCAAGTCACAAGTTTCCAAGGACTGACTGTCCCCATTCTACGGCAGCCGTGAAACCCACTGGATGATGAGGACAGTTAGACCTTGAAAGCTTATATAATATTTTTTGTGACTTGAATCTCAGTCAGATATCATTCTGTTTAAATGAAGTCTTGTTTAGTATGTACACATAGACATACAAACATACACACACATACACACACACACACCACCACACATAAACACACACACATATATATATATATATATATATATATATATATATATATCATATATAAATATATATATATGTGTGTGTGTGTGTGATATAAAAATATCTGTTTAAATGAAGTCTTGTTACATGTACATATATATACATACAAACAGATATATCATATTAGACAAAATGAAAAACCTGCAAAAAATGCATATAATTAACCTTTTTTTTATGTCAGAGAAAACAGTAACCAAAGATGTGATACATGACAATAAAGCATTCACACGTTCATGAATACCACTGCCTGCTTTTTGAGACACTAGCAAAATCAAGCAACAAGAACGGAGCAGAAACATACCCAGATTCGGGGGCACTGGCGGACAGAGGGCCTTCTCCTTGCTGAGTAGGACTCTCGACGTTTCCTGGGCACTGCCAGCGGTACCATTGCTATTTTGGCTAGTAACTTTATTTGAGCTAATCGTGGATTTCCGTGGTGATTGGCCACTCTGCTTGCTGTTGCTATTGGACGGGGAAGAAGAAGAAGAAGCACTGTCTGAGCTCATATTAGACCTGCTGACATGAAGCGCAGTTTGTGCCTTCGTTGGTTCTCTTTTCGAAGAAGAAGAAGAAGAAGTCGTGGCGTTCCTGCCTGTTCCTCCTTCTCCTCCTCCTCCCTCGGGTATTCCTCTGTTGTCTGCCGCTGTTGTGGCGTTGTGTAGCTGCTGTGGCGGCGTTCTGCTCCTGCCGTCGCTGGCTTCGATGATCTGGCGAAGCCTAGTCATCGGTTCCTTCGTCTCTGGGTGGGAAGGCTGCTGCTGCTGCTGCTCCCTGACCTCCTTCCCACCGACTAATAAGGGCACTGAAACTAAGGACTCGTACGTCGTGTTGTGCAACGGGATCACAGTGACCACGGCGGCGGCGGCAGCGGCAGCGGCCGGCGGCTTTTCGTTAGTCCCGTGATTCCAGGGCAGCTTGTTGTTGACCCATCTCACCTGCCGGAAGAAATGGAACGATGTGATAAGTCTCTCTCTCTCTCTCTCTCTCTCTCTCTCTCTCTCTCTCTCTCTCTCTCTTCCTGTGTGTGTGTGTTTTGTGTGTGTGTTTTCGTTCTAACTAAAATCATATTACGTGACAAAGTCTGAACTTATCAAATTTGGACATTATTAAGCAACAATGAATCAGCAGCATGAAAAATGTATAATATTTCCCATTTTTCTTCGTGTCAAAGAAAATATTCATGTTATTAACTGTGTGTGTATGTATGTATGTATGTATGTGCGTATGTGGTCTTTCACAAACTGCGCACAGTAACGCGCAGTTCCAGGTCACGTGACTCACCCGCGACTCGAAAGCCGACAGAGAATCTTGAGAGGAGACGTTCACGTAGAAGAGAGGATCGTAGTTCCTGTAGAAGAGGATGTTGAGGGAAAACTGCCCCATCAGCAGCAGGATGAGGACTATGAGCAGGAACTTCCAGAACTTCGGTCGGCACGTCGTCATCAAGAACGACCGAAACCACGGGGAGCCGTAGGAGGTCCCGGCGGGTAAGCAAGGGTCGCCCGCCCCATCACCTGACGAAGGTGGTTGCATCGTTCCAGCTGGAAAACGAAAGTTCCTCTTAGTTTCGTGTCTATAAAGGTGGGTTATTGGTGCCCCCGCTGGAAAAATGTTTAATTCGAAGTAGTCTTTTGTCCATAAAGGTGGGTTCTTGGGGCCTGCTGGAAAAATGTTAAATTCGAAATCGTCTTGTCTACAAAAGGTGGGTTCTTGGTACCAACTGGAAAAATGTTAAATTCTAAATAGGCTTATGTCTATAAAGGTAGGTTCTTGGTGCCCCTGCTGGAAAAATTTTAAATTCCAAATAGTCTTATGTCCATAAAGGTGGGTTATTGGAGCCGTCTGGAAAAATGTTAAATTCGAAATAGTCTTATGTCCTTACATGACTGAAGGATGAAACTGGCTACGCTGACTATTTGCTTCAAGATAGAACTTTTTTCTTTGAAATTACTTATAATGTGTTTACTTTGCACTCTTTCTTCTTTGAAATATGCATCTGAAAACCTTTGTGGACAGAGTCAACAGAATATACATACATCCGAGAGAGTTCCAAAAAGAATCTTCCTAAAAAGAGCGGGGAGTTTATAAGAAAATGTGATGAATGAATAAATAAATCCTCTCCTAAACATTTGGAGATCAGAAGATTTTACACAACAGGGCAAACCATTCTACAAGATGAAACTCAAAGCAAACTGATTAGCAGTAAACCTGATACTATAGTAGATTCACATCAACCGTGCATTTGACGTCTAGGCCAGTTCCCTTACGACGCTCCTGATTGGCTGTTGATAAGCCAGTCACAAGGCTGGAAACTCTCAGTCTCTCTCGATAGTTCACATAGGCAGGGTGTACGTTCCATCTCTCCTGAGGGATACGTCTTTCAAAAGCATCCCTCAGGCGAGGTGGAACATTGATCCTATCCATGTGAACTCCCTCGAGAGACTGAGAGTTTCCAGCCCTGTGACTGGCTTATCAACAGCCAATCAGGAACGTCGTAAGGGACTGGCCTAGACATCAAATGAACGATTGATGTGAAATCTACTATAGGTCAAGTAAAAGAAGATAGCACAGGATGTTCGTCGTCGTAGAACATTTCGAGCAATAAACAGAATGAACTCACTATGCTACGAGTCTTCACCAAGAGATGGCATCACTGGTACGAAAGAACATACCGATGTTTTCAGTTCCATTCCCACTACAGACTCTTTATTCGAATTTCGACCGGCATACATGACCCTTGACATTTGGTATACGTGGAAAATCAGTGAATCAATCAGTCCCCGAACTCGTAAAAGCGTAATGAATTCAATCTGGGTGGGAAAGGCCGACATTTATTTAGTGGATCGTGGCGTCATAAAATTAAATGATCGGCATATAACGCAAACGCTTCACTCTCGCTGAATCGAAATCCAGTAATGAAAATGAAGAGCTAAAGGATGCTCGCCGTTTCTCATCTTACACTTTTAAGTTACTTAGATTAAGTAGTGGGGGGAGTTTGTTTTACTCCTTATTTGATAAGAAAATCGTCACATCGTATATGTTTTATTGTGAATAATGTTAAACTTTGCGACAAATTTCTTCACCAAAATGAGTTCATTGAATAAATTTGGCCAATCAAAAGGTAACTCTGTTAAATTAAAAGATTGCATGTATGTATGTATGTATGTATGTATATTGAAAAGAACAGGTGCAGGAAGACAAGCAGATTCCATGAACAGTACTTTAATCCTACGTTTCGTGACCGTAAGTCACATCATCGGGAACATCTATCTATAAATGAAATTATCGAACATTAGCGTGCTATCAAAGCATTAAGAAAATACTGGAGACAAGTGCGCTAAATTAAACTTGAAACTTGGAAAGGAATTATACGCATGGAATCGAAATCACATAAAGATGAACTGGGCAATAGATAAAATCACAGACACATAAAAACGTTCGCACTAAATCACGCAAATTACAAGTAAAAGAAGGGAATTTTAAAACTGGAAAATAAAACAGAAAGGAAGTAATGATGATAAAAAAAAACAATAATTAAATAACAGACACACTTGTGGGACAAACACTAACCTTTCCAAGCTAGAGCACAGCATAGACTAAAATCTCGCACAAACCTACAGATTAGAGAACCGAAAAAATAGACAACAAAACTAGGCAATGAACAGTGGAACAGCCGTAGTTAGGTGATTAAGAGAAGGAACTTTCAATTTGATATTTAGGCTCTCCAGTATAGGCAATTCTGATATTTCTTTTGCTTGGCCTATAATCTTCAAATAATCGTATTTGATAGGTGTTTTAGAGTTGTAGGCGGGGTTTCTGATTTTAGACAATTCCGGGCTGGATAGTCTGCTGCCAGTGCGGTGACTTATTCCAATATGGGAATCGGCTCTTGCATTAAGTAGACGTCGGGTCGAACCCATATAATTACCCGAATTACATCCGGGGCACTTATACTCATATACTACACCCGACGTCATCATAGGGCAAAGCCGATCTTTCATAGAAAACGTGAGTATTAAGTGGCCCGGATGTTAATAGGGTAACTACGTGGGTTCTACCCAACGTCTACTCAATGTAAGAACCGATTCCCATATTGGAATAAGTCATCGCACTGGCTGCAGACTATCCAGCCCGGAATTGTCTAATATCAGAAACCACGCCTACAACTCTAAAACACCTATCAAATACGATTATTTGAAGATTATAGGCCAAGCAAAAGAAATATCAGAACTGCCTATACTGGAGAGCCTAAATCTCAAATTGAAAGTTCCTTCTCTTCATCACCTAACTACGGCTGTTCCACTATTCATTGCCTAGTTTTGTTTATATTTTTGGTTCTCTGGTCTGTAGGTTTGCGTGAGTTTTAGTGTGTGCTGTGCTCTCGCTTTGAAAGGTTAGTGTTTGTCCCACAAGTGTGTCTGTTATTTAATTATTATAATTATTATCATCATCATTACTCCCTTTCTGTTTATTTTCCAATTTTAAAATTATCACCTATTTTGTGTAATTTGTGTGATTTAGTGCGAACGTTTTTGTGTCTAATTTTATCTAGTTCGTAATTCATTTTTGATATTTTAATTCCATGTGTATACATTTTTTTTCAAGTTTTAAGTATGATTTAGCGCACATGTTTTCATGTATTTTCTAGATGCTTTGATAGCTAGCTCATGTCTAATAATTTCATCTATAGCTGTCCCGGATGGTGTAACTTAGGGTCACGAAACGTAGGATTAAACTACTGTTCATGGAATCTGTTTCGTTTTCCTACACCTGCTCCTTTCAACATGTGGTGAAAATTGTTCCTGCCCTAGTCTCCAAAATTGTGGCGCCTGTTCAAGGACAGAGTGCGTACTGTTAAAAAAGGTAATAATACGAGTAGCCTACAAATCCAAGAACCCCAATCTAAGACTCTAAGTGTCTGTTTTCAATCTCACGTCGCTGTCTTCCAGGTAACGAGCTGATCTTCTACACAAGACCCGACGACGCGAAGGATGGCTACAGCAAAACAGCTCATTCCTTGGACTAAGATGAGGTTAAAATTTAGACTTCAGTCCTTCTAGTGCCAAGAAATAACAGGAGAGAACAGGTAGGCTTCAATCCTTTTTATACCACGAAATAAACTGAGAAAAGGAAGGCTTCAATCCTTTATATACCAGGAAATAACGGGAGGGAAATGGTAGGTTTCAATCCTTCTTTAACCACGAATGAAGCAGAGAAAAGGCAGGCTTCAATTCTTTAAATATCAGAAAATACGAGGAGAGAAAAGGTAGGCTTCAATCCTTCATATACCAAGAAATAAACAAAGTAAAGGTAGGCTTCATTCCTTCTTATACCAGGAAATATTATGAAAGAAAAAGTAGGCTTCAATCCTCTTATACCCGGCAATATTATGAGAGAAAAGATAGGCTTCAATCTTTCTAATACCAGGTAATATTATATGAGAAAAGGTAGGTATCAATCTTTCTTATACCAGGTAATATTATGAGAGAAAAGTTAAGCTTCAATCCTTCTTGTACCAGGAAATATTATGAGAGAAAAGGTAGGCTTCAATCCTTCTTATACCAGGCAATATTATTATGAAAGAAAAGTTAAGTTTCAATCCCTCTTATACCAGGTAATATTAGGAGAGAAAACGTAGGTATCAATCCTTCTTATACCAGGCAATATTATGAAAGAAAAGTTAAGCTTCAATCCTTCTTGTACCCGGAAATAACGGGAGTGAGTCTTGACCGGTCAGCCGTCAAGGAGTTTTGTATATTAAATCCGGTACGCTTTCATTACATCAAATATGAGAATAAAAATCAAATTGCAACAGAATCCGCACATCATGCAAGATTTCTTTCTTTAAGTTCATCGTCCGGTCACTGGCTACAACGTGAGAGAGAGAGATTCACCTGAATAAACAAAAGGATAGCAAAGAAACATTTTTGAATTGCATTCCTGCTTTAGTTATCTTGAAAAGAAGCACCGTCATTTAGGTGCTCTCTCTCTCTCTCTCTCTCTCTCTGCACTGACTCCTTCAAATTGCTTCATCATCATCGTCATTATCATCATCGTGTGCTTTCGGGTTTTGGCTTCTTTGCAATTAAAATGATCAAGAGAGAAAGGCAAAGGTTTCCACAATGACTGTTCGTAACTGGTTTTAACAGAACACGAAATATGATAGACTTCTGACTCAAAGTATATATGCATTTGGTGACCGTACTAGAATGACAGACTAATTGTAGCCTACACTACAAACTTGTGTTCAGAACCTGTTGTTCATCGCATCCAAAAGGCAAAGAATATAAAATTTCCTATAATCTAAAATAAACAAGGCGTGATCCGACCTCCAGCTTACTCGGAGCGTGCTAAAATCTACAGTCAAATAGCGCGTAGTTTCACCAACGAAAAATAAAATAAATAGGCTATTATATTCTATTAGAAATAAGTTTTATGTCCTGTTTAACATACACATTATTCATGTTTTTACATTTTCATTCTAATAAACAAATCATAAATATCCTATCCTAAAATTGAGGTATCTTTAACTCAACGAGAAAAACCTTTTCCAGACCTTTTTAGGCTTTACCATTGGAATTTCCAGACCTTTTCAGACTTGTCCATAGGGATTTCCAGACCTTTTTAGGCTTTTCCATAGGGATTTCCAGACCTTTTTGGGCTTTTCCATAGGGCACCTTTTTAGCCTTTTCCATTGGATTTCAGACCTTTTTTTTATTTTATTTATTTTTATTTTATTATTATTTTTATTTTATTATTTATTTTTTATTATTTATTTTTTTTTTATTATTTTATTTTTTATTTATTTTTTATTTTATTATTTTTTTTGGGATTTCCATTTTTTTTTGCCATTTCCGAGGCTTTTTAGGCTTTTCCATTGGATTTACCAGGGACCTTTTTAGGCTTTTCCATTGGATTTCCAACTTTTTTAGGCTTTTCCATTGGCATTTGTTTTTCCAGACCTTTTTAGCTTTTCCATTGGGCATTTCAGACCTTTTTAGGGCCTTTTTCAATTGGCATTTCCAGACCTTTTTAGGCTTTTCCATTGGGATTCCAGACCTTTTTTTGGGCTTTTTCCATTGGGATTTCCTTTTTTTTTTTTCTTTTCATTGGGTTTTGATTTCAGGGACCTTTTTGGGCTTTTTCCTTCCATTTTTGGGCATTCCAGACCTTTTTAGGCCTTTTTCATTGGGATTTCAGGGACCTATTTTTTAGGCTTTTCCATTGGCATTTTCCAGACCTTTTTAGGCTTTTCCCTTGGCATTTTCCAGCCTTTTTTAGGCTTTTCCATTGGCATTTCCCAACCTTTTTAGCTTTTCCATTGGCATTTTCAAGGGACCTTTTTAGGCCTTTTCCATTGGGATTTCCCAGACCTTTTTGGCTTTTTAATTGGATTTCCAGACCTTTTGGGCCTTTCCTGGGATTTCCAGGGACTTTTTGGCCTTTTTCCATTGGCATTTCCAGACTTTTATGGCTTTTCCATTGGCATTTTTTCCCAGACTTTAGGGCTTTTCTTGGCATTTCCAGGACATTTTGGGCCTTTCCCATTGGATTTTCCAGACCTTTTTAGGCTTTTTTCCATTGCATTTTCCGGGACCTTTTGGCCTTTTCCATTGGCATTCCAGACCTTTTTAGGCTTTGTCCATTGGCATTTCCATACCTTTTTAGGCTTTCCATTGGGCTTTTCAGGACATTTTTAGGCTTTTCCATTGGCATTTCCAGGACCTTTTTAGGCTTTTCAATTGGGATTTCCCAGACCTTTTTGGGCTTTTCCATTGGATGTTTCCAGACCTTTTGGGCTTTTCCATTGGGATTTCCAGACCTTTTTTTGGGCTTTCCATTGGCCATTTCCAGACCTTTTTAGGGCTTTCCATTGGCCATTTCCCCCCCCCAGACTTTTTAGGCTTTTCCATTGGCATTTCCACAGGAACATTCCTTGTGGCTTTCCAATTGGGATTTCAAGAACTTTTTGGGCTTTTCCACTGTTGGCATTTCCAGACCTTTTTAAGGCTTTCCTTTTTGGCATGGGATTTCCAGCCTTTTTGGGCTTTTCCATTGGCATTTCCAGACCTTTTTTTTTGGCTTTTCCATTGGGCATTTCCAGCCCCTTTTTTGGACTTTTCGCCATTTTTTTGGGCTTTTCCAAACCTTTTTTAGGGCTTTTCTTTTCCCCTTGGCATTTCCAGACCTTTTTTGCTTTTCCCATTGGTTTCCCCAGACCCTTTTTGGCTTTTTCCCATTGGGATTCCAGAACCCTTTTTTTCTTTTTGGCTTTTTCCATTGGGATTTCCAGACCTTTTTTGGCTTTTCTTCATTGGGATTTTCCAGACCTTTTTGGGCTTTTTCCCATTGGGATTTTCAGACCTTTTTGCTTTTCCATTGGGATTTCCCAGACCCCCTTTTTGGGCTTTTCCATTGGGATTTTCAGACCTTTTTGGGCTTTTTCCCTTGGGATTTCCAGACTTTTTTGGGCTTTTCATTGGGTTTCCAGACCTTTTTAGGGTTTTCATGGGTATTTCAGAACCTTTTTGGGCTTTTTCCTTGGGATTTCCAGACCTTTTTAGGCTTTTTCATTGGGCATTTCAGACATTTTTGGGCTTTTCCATTGGGGATTTCCAGACCTTTTTGGCTTTTTCCATTGATTTCCAGACATTTTTTCTTTTTAGGCATTTTCACCAGGGATTTCCAGACCTTTTCTTTTATTGGCTTTTTTCCACTGGTTTAATTTCCAGACCTTTTTGGTCTTTTCCATCGGGATTTCCAGACCTTTTTAGGCTTTTCCATTGGGATTTCCAGACCTTTTTGGGCTTTTCCATTGGGATTTCCAGACATTTTTGGACTTTTCCATTGGGATTTCCAGACCTTTTTGGGCTTTTCCATTGGGATTTCCAGACCTTTTTGGGCTTTTCCATTGGGATTTCCAGACCTTTTTGGGCTTTTCCATTGAGATTCCCAGACCTTTTTGGGCTTTTCCATTGGGGTTTCCAGACCTTTTTAGGCTTTCCATTGGCATTTCCAGACCTTTTTGGGCTTTTCCATTGGGATTTCCAGACCTTTTTAGGCTTTCCCATTGGGATTTCCAGACCTTTTTGGGCTTTCCCATTGGGATTTCCAGACCTTTTTGGGCTTTCCCATTGGGATTTCCAGACCTTTTTGGGCTTTTCCATTGGGATTTCCAGACCTTTTTGGGCTTTTCCATTGGGATTTCCAGACTTTTTTAGGCTTTTCCATAGGGATTTCCAGACCTTTTTAGGCTTTTCCATTGGGATTTCCAGACCTTTTTGGGCTTTTCCATTGGGATTTCCAGACCTTTTTGGGCTTTTCCATTGGGATTTCCAGACCTTTTTGGGCTTTTCCATTGGGATTTCCAGACTTTTTTAGGCTTTTCCATTGGGATTTCCAGACCTTTTAGGTCTTTTCCATTGGGATTTCCAAACCTTTTTGGGTTTTGCCATTGGGATTTCCAGACCTTTCTAGGCTTTTCCATTGGGATTTCCAGACCTTTTTGGGCTTTTCCATTGGGATTTCCAGACCTTTTTGGGCTTTTACATTGGGATTTCCAGACCTTTCTGGGCTTTTCCATTGGGATTTCCAGACCTTTTTGGGCTTTTCCATTGGGATTTCAGACCTTTTTGGGGCCTTTTCCATTGGGATTTCCAGACCTTTTCTAGGGCTTTTTCCATTGGGATTTCCAAGACATTTTTAGGGCTTTTCCTTGGGATTTTCCAGACCTTTTTTGGGTCTTTTCCATTGGGATTTCCCAGAACCTTGTTTAGGCTTTTACCATTGGGATTTCCAGACCTTTTTGGGCTTTTCCATTGGTATTTCCACACCTTTTTAGGCTTTCCCATTGGGATTTCCAGATTTTTGGGACTTTTCCTTTGGGATTTCCAGACCTTTTTAGGCTTTTCCATTGGGATTTCCAGACCTTTTTGGACTTTTCCATTCGGATTTCCAGACCTTTTTAGGCTTTTCCATTGGGATTTCCAGACCTTTTTGGGCTTTTCCATTGGGATTTCCAGACCTTTTTAGGCTTTCCCATTGGGATTTCCAGACCTTTTTGGACTTTTCCATTGGGATTTCCAGACCTTTTAGGCTTCCCATTGGGATTTCCAGACCTTTTTTGGACTTTTCATTGGGATTTCCAGACTTTTTAGGCTTTTCCATTGGGATTTCCAGACCTTTTTAGGCTTTTCCATTGTGATTTCCAGACCTTTTTGGGCTTTTCCAGACCTTTTTAGGCTT
>NC_087206.1:83230552-83238052 GCF_015104395.2 Macrobrachium nipponense
GAGTACTCATTGCGCGTAAGAGGCTTCGTAAAATTCTCTTAAGAATTTTCATAACTTTAAGAGTGTTTTAATGATTTAAGAGTACTCTTAAGGATTTGCGAGCTTTGATAAATACGGGCCCAGGAAAATATGAAGGAAACCAGAAGTGTTATGCGTTGCTGCAATATTGTGTTTCGTAAATGAAGTCCACCGGAATACGGATGTGACACAGGGAATGTCTGCGTTCGAATCGGTGCACTTGAATCACTGGACAGTGGTAATTAACGTCTGATATTTTCAAGCGTGTTCGCCATTCTTAATTTAACCACAAAAACTTTCTCAGAGCTATGCAGACTGGTATTTCATATCGATTTCAGGAAATTTTACTACATTTCAATATTCTTAAAATCGGTTTCACTGGAATCGTTTACACATTCGGAGGGATGACAAGCAGTGAATGCGCTCTGCAACACCAGAATATACCTTTGTTTAACAAAAGGTTACAGTATGATAGGCTATACAAGTCATATTGGATATAATTTGCTGAGAATTTTCTTAAGGACATTATCTCCTTTCGAAATAACAGGATCGTAAAAAATGACGTAGACCTATAAGATCCTATGTTTTTTGTTTGTTTAAGCAGCTTATGGCGTTTGGATTATAGGCCTATCTTATATTCAGCCGTTTTACTGTGATTCTTGTTGTGGTTGTTCTTGCTTTTGTTGCTGCTGTTATGGTGCTTGTAGTGTCTTAGAAAATTTATCATATGGTGTCTTAACATTGCAGAATAAACATAGACCTATTCATAAATACTGGCGCAAAGAATGATCTGCCTACTCTTGTTAACTGAAATTTAGGAATTTGTTTCAACTAAAAGTAATCGAGATCTTTATGAATACAATCTGTGCTAGAATATTCCCCTAACAATAGAGAGAGAGAGAGAGAGAGAGAGAGAGAGTGACTCACTCAGTGAGTCAGTCTCTCTCTCTCTCTCTCTCTGTCTCTCTCTCTCTCTCTCTCTCTGTTGTTAGGAGAATATTCTAGCGTAGAGTATATCCATAAAGACATCGATTTCTTTTAATCCAAACAAATGACTAAATTTCAGTCAACAGGAGTAGGCAGATAATTCTTTATACCAATACTTTATGAATAGGTCTATGTTTATTCTGCAATGTCAAGATACCATATGAAAATTTTTTGAAGACACTACAAGCACCATAACAGCAGCAACAAAACCAAGGATAACCATAACCAGAACCACACTGAAACAACTGACTATAAGATAGGCCTATAATCCAAACGTCATAAGCTGCGTAAACCGACAAAACGACATAGGACCTTATAGTAGGTCTACGTCATTTTTATGATCTTGTTATTTCGAAAGGAGATTATGTCCTTAAGAAAATTCTCAGCAAATTATATCCAATATGACTTGTATAGCCTATCACACTGTAACCTTTTGTTAAACAAAGGTCTATTCTGGTGTTGAAGAGCGCAGTTTGTCATCCCTCCGAATGTGTAAACGATTCCAATAAAATCGATTTCAAGACTATTGAAATGTAATAAAATTTCCTGAAATCAATATGAAATACCAGTCTGCAAAGCTCTGAGAAAGTTTTTGTGGTAAAATTTAGAATGGTGAACACACTTGACAATATCAGACGGCGATGGCCATTATCCAGTGATTCGAGTGCATCGATTCGAACGCAGACATTCCTAAAGACACCTCCGTATTCAGGTGAACCTCATTTTAGGAAGTGCGAGACTGCAGAAACGTGGAGCATCTCTGACTTTATTCATATTTTCTTTTTCTTTTTTTAACCATCTTTAAGATTGTGTATTATGATTTTATTTCAGGGGATAATATAACGTTTCCTTTAGATAATCTGAACAAGGTGTATATTTAAATTCGGTAAAACAGCCATTGCAAAATAAATGAAGATGAAAAGAACCACAGATTAACCAACTTTTCGAAACTATTTCCAACCAATCAGCTTCAAGGAATGGTCGTGACGTAATCAGTGAGCGGATCTTAGCTGTAACGCTAGCTGGCCTCTGCTATAATTGTTTTTAGTTGGACATTTTACCTGCTCAATCAGCCCTCCGATATGAACGAACACCTGGTACACGAAAGTCCGCGAAATCACCGAGTTAACCTGTAGTAATGGCCCCAAAGAAAATAAAAATCCCAGCTTACTGTAAACATATGTGGAAAATAATTAGATATAGAAAATGTTTTATTACGGAGTATAAGTATAGCAAACATCATTAAACTTTTGGATTTAAAACCAGACACAAAACGTTGAAAGAATTCTTGAAATATCTATTTAGGCCATATATGGACATATGCTAACATAAATATCATCGATTAGTTGTGATAAAAATATCTCTATATTTCTACTAAAAGTCTCAATCCATCTCTTAATAAAAATACTTATTATATTTCCCAAACCATAAGTCGGAATGAATAATTCTGGCACTTGTACTAAAAATCCTTCCAGGTCCAATGATAAAACCACTCATATTTTCCAATCATATTCCCCTGACTGGAAGACTTACACTTTCAATACGTCTCTCCACTTCAGCTTTAACTCGAAATTCCGTTCCCAATATAAAAAAAAATGCTTAAAATACTATATTTTCCAGTCTTAGTAACCCGAATGAATAATCCAGATGTTCTGTCCCAATGCCAGAATCTAACAAATGTGATATAATATAGTAGATTCCTGATTTTAACTTTCGTATCTAAACAGAATGTTCATTCATAAACAAATACAGAGATCCATAACATCCTTCAGACATTCTGACAGCACCCACTTTCTTTCCCTTTCCAAAAATTAGGCCTCTGTGCTAAGAACCAGCCACCAATTCATGCATTAGTTCGTTTGTTTGAATGTTTGTATGGTGTTTTTACGTTACATGGAACCGGTGGTTATTCAGCAACGGGACCAACGGCTTTACGTGACTTCCGAACCACGTCAAGAGTGAACTTCTACCACCAGAAATACACATCTCTCACACCTCAGTGGAATGCCCAAGAATCGAACTCGCGGCCACCGAGGTGGCAGGCCAACACCATACCGATCACGAAACTGAGGCGCTAATGCATGCATTCGTGGCCTTCCAAAAATCCTCTAGTAAGTGACCTATGAACCTATAAAGACAATATCCCCTTGGCGTTTATAAACAAAATGACGCGATTCAATTTTTCAACACGAATTTACTTAGGAACCTGTGAGGCCAAGTCCAAACCTATACAAATACTAAATTTAACACAATACGGTTCAATAAATACAAAAATAACAGGAGGGGCCGGTTTTTAGGAAGACAGGCGAGAAATTGTAAGGTTCAACGGTTTAATAAAATGGGAGAGGGCCAGGTTTTAGGAAGACAGGTGAGAGAATGGGGAATATTCGTCTTCAGACAAAACGTACATTACACAGGAAATATTATTCCATTACCCGAGACAAACCAGAGGCCGGGTTTCTTGAGCAATCTTGTTATCTTGGAATTTCTGTAGCAAGAGTGCATGAGAGAGAGAACAGCACTAGTAAATCTTTTGAAAAAACGCATTAGAGCAACCGCTCGAGCAGCACAGGTATTGTCTACACTAACAGAAAACTTTCCGAACTGGCGTCTGGCTCGGATTTAGTTCAAGCAGCCGAGGATAGCTGTAGAACAGCAGGTGTTCCAACTAATGATCATAAGTTGATTCCATTGTATTGTGAACCTTTATATCATAATGGACTCACACACCTGTTGTTTAACAGAGACCCTGTTTGTCCTTCTCCGTCCCTCTGAAAACATTATAGTTTCAGAAGTTGCATCGATGATCTGTTTTAAACATGGATGAAATTGATGAAGAGTCTGAAATACTTTGTGATGAGATCCTAAGGTCAGCAGGTAATAAGGGAAAGAGGAAATGAGCGGTTTATTGAAGGAAAAAATGGGAATATATGCAGTCCAGTGATTAAAACACATTCTTCGTGTTTGTCTAGAATGGCCAAGAAAAAACCACTCTATACAACAAATTTAAGTGATTAAATACAGAACAGGAGCTTTCGACCTTCACTAAGGTCCTCTTCAGCTGTACTGAGCAAACCGTACAAAAGTTACATAGAAATAAAAGTGAAAATACAGTTTTTAAAAGGAAGACCCCCAAATTGACAGTTTCAAATTTAACATCCCTTTTAAAAATTGTGTATTTTCATCTCTATTTCTATGTAAACTTTGTCATTTTTGCTCAGTAAAGCTGAAGAGGACCTTAATCAAGGTCGAAAGCTCCTGTTCTTTATTTACTCACACTTGTTGCGTAGAGTTGCTTTCTCTCAACCAAATAACTGAAGTACACTACAGAAGGAAAGATCACTAACGCCTACAGGATGAGGGAAGGGGCAGTTACGAAAACAATCAGTAAAAAGGCAAGTGAAAATGATGGGCAACATCTTTAGAGAATAAGTTCTTCTGAATGAAGTAAATAAACAAATGGATATTTCAGAATAAAAGACGGAAATGGATATCAGTCTGGGGCGATAAAGTGAGTATTTGAAGATATGGTAAACATCGAAGCTGAATTTTGCGGGTATGGAAAGGTGCCAGCGGATATTGCAATAATTAGTGTGACTAAATGGCTGACCAGAGTTTATAAGGTTCGTTGGGAAGAAGGAAAGGTTCAAAAGATATGGATGAGAGAGATAATAACTGGTTTACTCTATAGAGGTGGAATTTATGGAGCAAAACCAGGAATTATAGGCACGTAACATAACTTATCCCAGGAAATGTGTACAGTACCATTTTGACTGAGAAAGTACGTACAAACGACAGAAGAATTGACGGGAGAATGTGTGTGGGATTTAAATGTGTGAGGACCTGGAGTTTTATATATATATATATATATATATATATCATATATATATATATATATATATATATATATACACATATATATATAATAATATATATATTATATAGTATGTATATTATGTATATGTATATATTACATATATATATGATATATATATATATATATAATATTATATATATATATATATATTATATATATATATATATATATATGTATATGTATATATATACATATATATATATATATATATATAATATATATATATTGTGATAATTTGAGAGCTAGGCAACAAACTTGTTGAGGATTTGTGATGTAGATACAGTCAGTTGCTGAGAATAACTAAGAGCTTTTATGATGGAAGCAAAGCGTTTAGTGTAAAGATGGGTCTGAGACAAAGTTATGTTATTTTGCCGTGGCTGTTCACACCTTCACAGAAATCGTGCAAGAAGTGAGAGAAACTATACTAAACTTTGATGCAGAATTTTAGGGTCAAAAACGGAGTCTGCATGGTTGATGTTTGAAGATAATGCAGTGCTCAGTTTGGATAAAGAAAAGAAACTGCAGAAATGGGTGGAGACGCTCGAAGGCGTTCACATGAAGAGAAGGTTGTGAGTAAATATTAGCAAGTGTAAGGTTTCATAGGGCAATTGGCAGCCAGAGAGGTGGACCGATGGACTTTAATATGGATATTGGGTGAGTGTAAGCATTTCATTTGTAAAGGCAAGTCACAGAATAGAAGCCAATGTCGAGGAATAGGCATGCAATTTTACAGGCTTACTTTTCTCCTTTATTTTGGATCTTTGACTCTTTGGCCCAACATATCAACGTTTCATTCCCTACTTTTAAATACCCCTGCATTCTTTCATCTACCTGGAAGTAAGCTCGGGTTAAACGTTATCTTGGCATTGTCATATGCCTCTTGGTACACCATTTACAGGCAAAACGTTTCAAAAGAGCCTAAAGGACTCCCAAGTGTCTGCCACACTGGGATTCCAACAACACCAAACTCAGAACTTTACAGTAACTAAGAACAACTATACAGTGACTATCGACAGAGGAACCTCTACTAAGCGAGCTGTTAACCCGCTGGTCCTGACCTAAGTAACTGAAGGTAGTGACATCTTCCCAGGAGACAGAGGAAGAGGCTTTCTGACAGTACAGTTCCTGGCCACTGGAGTCGTCCTCCGTATCACAGCGACAGCTCCCTTGGTCGTGGTAGCTCTCCCTCCGTCGGTACTTGTCCGCATTCCTCTTGGCGCCGTAGGTCTCCTCTGAGCTGCTCCTGTTTTCATCTTCGACGTGGTAGGTGGGGGCGGCGGCGGCAGCGGCGGCCTTCCCACTGCTCCTGGATTTGGGGTGGTGGTGCTTAGCCCTGGGCTGCCTCTTGGAACGGGGACTCGTTGCCCTGTCTCTGTCAGAATCGACGTCGGAGGAGTCGCTGTTGGTGTTGGGGGGGCCAGACTCCTTCTGAAGGTACAGCGGGTGGTAGGCAGACATCAGGGAAACAGGAGCAGGAGTGAGGAGGAAGACAAGGTGATGACAGAAGAAGGAGGAGGATGAGGAAGAGGAGACCGATCAAACAAAAATGGAGCTTCGCTGGAAGACTTGAGGTCAGGAAGAGAGAGTGTGAGGATTTGGAAGACGAAAAGAAGGAGGCCGCAATTGAAAACAAAACTATTCGGGGGAAACTGTAACCGAGGAAGAAGGGGGTTACGATTGGATCGAATTAAAAGGGAATGACAGAAACGGTCTCATATATAAAAATTCCCCAACTTCTGGTGGAGGAAGTTCATATATATATATATTTTTTTTTTTTCTTATCGCTATCACAGTTTTAAACTTTCTCACTTTTCAGTAATTCGCCTCACCGACACGATCACAACAAGTCACTAATCTCATGTTTAAACTCCAAGTATCACCATAATGATCATCACGTGATTAGCGAATGCTGCTATCTAGAAATTCTAATCAAAACACAAGCACTTAAATGACGTTAAATCAGCGTTGTCCCCATCTGCCCTTCCATATTTACAATAGGCCTACGTAGCCAGGCTCCTTCAGGTACTTCCGTAGGCTCCTTGGTGACCGGCCACGGCTAAACTACACATCACTTAACAGAGAAATCAAATCTCCAGTTTCATTCACTCGTTATCACAACATCTACATTTTTCTATTATTATCAAGGTTCTCCTGCCCTCCATTTGGCCCACCGTAAGTCACAGCTGCCATATAAATAGACCTTTGGCTCTCATTCGCCTCTTATTTGGGGAGGGGGGGGAGGGTGGAGAGGGCTAGAGTTTATTTAGCGTATGGCAGGTGAGCCCCGCCGGGCGTCACACGCATGCGTATCTGGTACCTCTTTCCTGATCTCTTCATCATCACGACTCCAACAGGTACCTGTAGAAGAAAAAGAAAGAAAATCTCGTGAGTTTGTGAAATCGTCATTAGCCTATAATTACGCTGACGTTTAAATGTGAATAGTGGATAGAAGTCATCTCATGAGGAGAGAAGATGAACACGTATGTAAGAGGGTTATGGACATGGAGGTGGAGGACAGAAGAGGGAGGGGAAGGCCAAAGTTGACTAAAAACAGCGACCCCTTATAGTAATGGGAAAAGATGAAGGTAAAGAAGAAGAAGAAGAAGAAGAAGAAGAAG